>NC_068449.1:12913657-13136157 GCF_023373465.1 Oncorhynchus keta | reverse complement strand
CTGCCTGTCTGTCTGTCTGTGTTTCTTGCTCTCAACCACCCCTTCACCTCAATCTGTTACTCCACCTGTCTGTCTGTGTCTCTCTCTCTCTCTCAACCACCCCTTCACCTCAATCTGTTACTCCACCTGTGTGTGTGACCCGTGTGTGTGACCCGTGTGTGTGACCTGTGTGTGTGAGCTGGGTGTGTGACCCGTGTGTGTGACCCGTGTGTGTTTTGTCTCCGGTCCCAGGTCATGGCAGCCTACCTCGGCTGAGTGGTAAGGTGTCTGATGTGCAGGTCAGTTCCCTGCTCCAGAGCTGCTATCAGAACTGCCAGGCCCTGCCCAGGGTCTACCAACACTACGGACCCTCTCCCATACAGCCCCTGTCTGTAGAGATGCAGATACTACTCACTGTGTACTACCTGGTGCAACTAGGTGAGAGAGAGAGAGAGAGAGAGAGAGAGAGAGAGAGAGAGAGAGAGAGAGAGAGAGAGAGAGAGAGAGAGAGAGAGAGAGAGAGAGAGAGAGAGAGAGAGAGAGAGAGAGAAGGCCATCTGTAATGCTTCAGCGACACAGATTGAATAGCACCCTAAATTGTGCAGAATGTACTATTACATTGAGACAAAACCTGTGAAAAAACCTAGTTGGTAGTACCTGGTTAATGTCGTGTCCCTGCAGGTCCAGACCAGGTCCTGCTGGTTGAGGACCTGGAGCAGATCTTCATGCGTTCCTGGAGAGAGTCCCACCTCAGTGAGATCCGCCAGTACCAACAGCCCCAGCCTGGCCTCTCCCTCCCCCAGGCTCCCTACACCCTGCCTGGGCTTCCACTGCCCCAGGCCCAGCCTGGCCTCTCCCTCCCCCAGGTTCCTTACACCCTGCCTGGGCTTCCACTGCCCCAGGCCCAGTCCCTCACCCCCTCCCAGCTGCCCTGGCTGGCCAACCTGGCAGCCTCGTCATGTGGGGAGGGAGTGGTGGTTCTGGGGGAGAAGGTCTCGATGGCTCTAGGGCTGTCTGACACCTTCAGTGGGCTGATGGAGGGACAGCTGGCTCATACAAACTATGTGGTCATCATCTGTACAGGCAAGGGACAGGAGACAGAGTCTTGCATGGTGGTGACAGGTGTGTGTGTAGAGAGATTGGGAGGGGGGGTGTCATTTTTTTTGTGGGTTCCTTTGTCTGTAAGTGAACTGTGTGTGTGTGTGTGTGTGTGTGTGTGTGTGTGTGTGTGTGTGTGTGTGTGTGTGTGTGTGTGTGTGTGTGTGTGTGTGTGTGTGTGTGTGTGTGTGTGTGTGTGTGTGTGTGTGTGTGTGTGTGTGTGTGTGTGTGTGTGTGTGTGTTGTAGGTCAACACCAGTGTCGTGCCCTGACTGAGGGGATGTTCAGTCTCAGTGATAGTCTGAGAGAGATCAGTCAACAGCTGTCCTCTGGCATGACCCAGGAGCTCACTACCTTCTGCAACTCTCTGGGACCTGGTGAGTGAGTGAGTGAGTGAGTGAGTGAGTGAGTGAGTGAGTGAGTGAGTGAGTGAGTGAGTGAGTGAGTAAGGGGGGGTGGAGAGAGAGAGAAAGAGACACAGAAACACAGAGAGAGAGAGAGACACAGAGAGAGAGTGACAGAATGAGAGCGAGAGACATACCTGACCCCTGTGACTGACCCAAACTTAAGGAAAGCTATGTACAGACTTAGTGAGCATAGCCTTGAGGTAGAAACTGAGCTACACTTTGTCACGTTCGCCGTCCTCCTCTGATGAGGAGTAAGAGAGGTCGGACCAATTTGCAGCGTGGTAAGTGTCCATTTTAATAAGACAAACTGAACACTACAAACATACAAAATAACAAAGTGAAACCAACGAAACAGTCCCGTGTGGTAACAAACACTAACACGGAGAATAATCACCCACAACTCAAAGTGAAACAGTCCCGTGTGGCACAAACACTAACAGGGAGAATAATCACCCACAACTCAAAGTGAAACAGTCCCGTGTGGTAACAAACACTAACACAGAGAATAATCACCCACAACTCAAAGTGAAACAGTCCCGTGTGGTAACAAACACTAACACGGAGAATAATCACCCACAACTCAAAGTGAAACAGTCCCGTGTGGCACAAACACTAACAGGGAGAATAATCACCCACAACTCAAAGTGAAACAGTCCCGTGTGGCACAAACACTAACACAGAGAATAATCACCCACAACTCAAAGTGAAACAGTCCCGTGTGGTAACAAACACTAACACAGAGAATAATCACCCACAACTCAAAGTGAAACAGTCCCGTGTGGTAACAAACACTAACACACAGAATAATCACCCACAACTCAAAGTGAAACAGTCCCGTGTGGTAACAAACACTAACACGGAGAATAATCACCCACAACTCAAAGTGAAACAGTCCCGTGTGGCACAAACACTAACAGGGAGAATAATCACCCACAACTCAAAGTGAAACAGTCCCGTGTGGCACAAACACTAACAGGGAGAATAATCACCCACAACTCAAAGTGAAACAGTCCCGTGTGGTAACAAACACTAACACGGAGAATAATCACCCACAACTCAAAGTGAAACAGTCCCGTGTGGCACAAACACTAACACAGAGAATAATCACCCACAACTCAAAGTGAAACAGTCCCGTGTGGTAACAAACACTAACACAGAGAATAATCACCCACAACTCAAAGTGAAACAGTAACACAGAGAATAATCACCCACAACTGTGGCACAAACACTAACACAGAGAATAATCACCCACAACTCAAAGTGAAACAGTCCCGTGTGGTAACAAACACTAACACAGAGAATAATCACCCACAACTCAAAGTGAAACAGTCCCGTGTGGTGACAACTCAAAGTGAAACCCGTGTGGCACAAACACTAACACAGAGAATAATCACCCACAACTCAAAGTGAAACAGTCCCGTGTGGTAACAAACACTAACACAGAGAATAATCACCCACAACTCAAAGTGAAACAGTCCCGTGTGGTAACAAACACTAACACAGAGAATAATCACCCACAACTCAAAGTGAAACAGTCCCGTGTGGTAACAAACACTAACACGGAGAATAATCACCCACAACTCAAAGTGAAACAGTCCCGTGTGGTAACAAACACTAACACAGAGAATAATCACCCACAACTCAAAGTGAAACAGTCCCGTGTGGCACAAACACTAACACAGAGAATAATCACCCACAACTCAAAGTGAAACCAGGCTACCTAAATATGTTTCACAATCAGGGACAACGATAAACAGCTGCCTCTGAGAACCATACCAGGCCAAACACAGAAATCCTAAAACATAGAAAAAGGAACATAGACTGCCCACCCCAACTCACGCCCTGACCATACTAAAACAAAGACATAACAAAAGAACTGAGGTCAGAATGTGACACACTTCCTAACCTTCTGCCAAATGTATGACCATATTAGAGACACATATTTCCACACAGACCCACAAAGAATTAGAAAACAAACCCAATTATGATATACTCCCATATCTCCTGGGTGAATTACCACAGTGTGCATCACAGCAGCAAGATGTGTGACCTGTTGCCACAAGAAAAGGTCAACCAGTGAAGAACAAATACATTGTAAAGACAACCCATGTTTGTTTATTTATTTTCCTTTTTGTACTTTAACTATTTGAACATCATTATAACACTGTATAAATACATAATATGACATTTGAAATGTCTTTCGTCTTTTGGAACTTCTGTGAGTGTAATGTTTCCTGTTAATTTTTATTGTTTATTTCTCTTGTAAACATATGTTTCCCATGCCAATAAAGCCCTTCGAATTGAATTGAATTGAGACAGAATGAGCTAGTGAGAAAGAGAAAGAGAGAGAGAGAGAGATATGGTGTGTTTGTGTATATTTACACGTTATACTAATGGTTTGGATTCACTGTATCTCTCTGTGTGTGTGTGTGTGTGTGTGTGTGTGTGTGTGTGTGTGTGTGTGTGTGTGTGTGTGTGTGTGTGTGTGTGTGTGTGTGTGTGTGTGTGTGTGTGTGTGTGTGTGTGTGTGTGTGTGTGTGTGTGTGTGTGTGTGTGTGTGTGTGTGTCTGTCAGAAGGTGATGTAGATGTGTTGCTGGAGAGTGCTGCTGTGGAGAACAGGAGCCAACTGACCTCCCTGTCCATCAGTCAGGAGTGTACAAAAGACAGCAGGCCTGTAGACAGACAGACGGACAGAGCTACAGGCATCCCCAAAGAGCCAGCCAGAGACACACACACAGACAGAGCAGAGAGCCCCAAGGACTCCTGCTCAGGTGAGACACACGCACTGATCAGGAAATGTTTGTAGTCTGACTGGGCTACATTCTGTATGTGTGTTGAATTTAATTTGTGTCTGTGTGTGTGATTTTGTGTCCGTGCTTGCGCATAGATGCTTTGTGTGTATACATTGTGTCTAATAAGTGTTTCCACGTGTGTGTGTGTGTGTGTGTTCGTGTGTGTGTGTGTGTGTGTGTGTGTGTGTGTGTGTGTGTGTGTGTGTGTGTGTGTGTGTGTGTGTGTGTGTGTGTGTGTGTGTGTGTGTGTGTGTGTGTGTGTGTGTGTGTGTGTGTGTGTGTGTGTGTAGAGTACCGTGTGGAGTGGCGGGAGGTGCGGCCCATCCAGTTGGTGGTAGCCAGGAAGCTGCTGTCCCATGTGTGTGCCATCGCTGACTCCAGCACTCAGAACCTGGACCTGAGCTCCTTCGACAGGGTCCACTTCCTCAACTGTGTCCCTCCATCTGAGGTCACCTTCCAACAGACTGTACTGCATCTCTGGAACTCAGGTAACTGTCCCTCCTCTCTTCCCTCCTCCTCTCTTACCTCGTCTTTATCCTCCTCTCTTCCCTCCTCCTCTCTTACCTTGTCTTTATCCTCCTCTCTTCCCTCCTCCCCTCTTACCTCGTCTTTATCCTCCTCTCTTCCCTCCGTCTCTCTTACCTTGTCTTTATCCTCCTCTCTTCCCTCCTCCTCTCTTACCTCGTCTTTATCCTCCTCTCTTCCCTCCTCCTCTCTTACCTCGTCTTTATCCTCCTCTCTTCCCTCCTCCCCTCTTACCTCGTCTTTATCCTCCTCTCTTCCCTCCGTCTCTCTTACCTTGTCTTTATCCTCCTCTCTTCCCTCCTCCTCTCTTACCTCGTCTTTATCCTCCTCTCTTCCCTCCGCCTCTCTTACCTCGTCTTTATCGTCCTGTCTTCCCTCCTCCTCACTTACCTCGTCTTCATCCTCCTCTCTTCCCTCCTCCTCTCTTACCTTGTCTTTATCCTCCTCTCTGACCTCGTCTTCATCCTCCTCTCTTACCTCCTCCTCTCTTACCTTGTCTTTATCCTCCTCTCTTCCCTCCTCCTCTCTTACCTCATCTTTATCTTCCTCTCTTACCTCGTCTTTATCCTCCTCTCTTACCTCGTCTTTATCTTCCTCTCTTACCTCGTCTTTATCCTCCTCTCTTACCTCGTCTTTATCCTCCTCTCTTACCTCGTCTTTATCCTCCTCTCTTACCTCGTCTTTCTCCTCCTCTCTTACCTCATCTTTATCCTCCTCTCTTACCTCGTCTTTATCCTCCTCTCTTACCTCGTCTTTCTCCTCCTCTCTTATCTCGTCTTTATCTTCCTCTCTTACCTCGTCTTTATCCTCCTCTCTTCCCTCCGCCTCTCTTACCTCATCTTTATCCTCCTCTCTTCCCTCAGCCTCTCTTACCTCGTCTTTCTCCTCCTCTCTTACCTCATCTTTCTCCTCCTCTCTTACCTCGTCTTTATCCTCCTCTCTTACCTCATCTTTATCCTCCTCTCTTACCTCGTCTTTATCCTCCTCTCTTACCTCATCTCTATCCTCCGCTCTTACCTCATCTTTATCTTCCTCTCTTCCCTCCGCCTCTCTTACCTCATCTTTATCCTCCTCTCTTCCCTTCGCCTCTCTTACCTCGTCTTTCTCCTCCTCTCTTACCTCGTCTTTATCCTCCTCTCTTACCTCATCTTTATCCTCCTCTCTTACCTCGTCTTTATCCTCCTCTCTTACCTCATCTCTATCCTCCTCTCTTACCTCATCTTTATCTTCCTCTCTTCCCTCCGCCTCTCTTACCTCATCTTTATCCTCCTCTCTTCCCTTCGCCTCTCTTACCTCGTCTTTCTCCTCCTCTCTTACCTCGTCTTTATCCTCCTCTCTTTCCTCGTCTTTATCCTCCTCTCTTACCTCGTCTTTCTCCTCCTCTCTTACCTCGTCTTTATCCTCCGCTCTTACCTAATCTTTATCCTCCTCTCTTACCTCGTCTTTATCCTCCTCTCTTACCTCGTCTTTATCCTCCTCTCTTACCTCCTCCTCTCTTACCTCGTCTTTATCCTCCTCTCTTACCTCGTCTTTATCCTCCTCTCTGACCTCGTCTTTATCCTCCTCTCTTACCTCGTCTTTATCCTCCGCTCTTACCTCGTCTTTATCTTCCTCTCTTACCTCGTCTTTATCTTCCTCTCTTACCTCATCTTTATCCTCCTCTCTTCCCTCCGCCTCTCTTACCTCGTCTTTCTCCTCCTCTCTTATCTCGTCTTTATCCTCCTCTCTTACCTCGTCTTTATCTTCCTCTCTTACCTCGTCTTTATCTTTCTCTCTTACCTCGTCTTTATCCTCCTCTCTTCCCTCCGCCTCTCTTACCTCGTCTTTATCCTCCTCTCCTCCCTCCGCCTCTCTTACCTCATCTTTATCCTCCTCTCTTACCTCGTCTTCATCCTCCTCTCTTCCCTCCGCCTCTCTTACCTCGTCTTTATCCTCCTCTCTTACCTCGTCTTCATCCTCCTCTCTTCCCTCCGCCTCTCTTACCTCGTCTTTATCCTCCTCTCTTACCTCGTCTTCATCCTCCTCTCTTACCTCGTCTTTATCCTCCTCTCTTACCTCGTCTTTATCCTCCTCTCTTACCTCGTCTTTATCCTCCTCTCTTACCTTGTCTTTCTCCTATTCTGTTTCTTTTACTTCTATTCCACAGACTCCTCTTCTTCTTTCTTTTACTTTTCTTTTTTTATATAATTATTTATTACAAAAAACACATGGAAGGGGTAACATTAGCCTGTCTAGGACACGCGTTCCGCTAACGGACCCCCCCCAACATTCTGCTGAAAAGGCAGCGTGGGAATCAGCTTCCCTCAACCCATACCAACCCTCAGCTTCCCTCAGCCCATCCCAACCCTCAGCATCCCTCAGCCCATCCCAACCCTCAGCATCCCTCAGCCCATCCCAACCCTCAGCATCCCTCAGCCCATCCCAACCCTCAGCATCCCTCAGCCCATCCCAACCCTCAGCATCCCTCAGCCCATCCCAACCCTCAGCATTCCTCAGCCAATCCCAACCCTCAGCATCCCTCAGGCCATACCAACTATCAGCTTCCCTCAGCCCATCCCAACCCTCAGCATCCCTCAGCCCATCCCAACCCTCAGCATCCCTCAGCCCATCCCAACCCTCAGCCCATCCCAACCCTCAGCATCCCTCAGCCCATACCAACCATCAGCTTCCCTCAGCCCATCCCAACCCTCAGCATCCCTCAGCCCATCCCAACCCTCAGCATCCCTCAGCCCATCCCAACCCTCAGCATCCCTCAGCCCATCCCAACCCTCAGCATCCCTCAGCCCATCCCAACCCTCAGCATCCCTCAGCCCATCCCAACCCTCAGCATCCCTCAGCCCATCCCAACCCTCAGCATCCCTCAGCCCATCCCAACCCTCAGCTTCCCTCAGCACATCCCAACCCTCAGCTTCCCTCAGCCCATCCCATCTATCTCTGCTGGCCACCCACTTTGTATTTCTACGCAACACATATCTTTCAACTATGCTATGATGTTTAACGTACAATTTGAATCTATCTATTAGAATCTACAGATTGGTTGTTGAAGATAAATACTTTTACTACGAGTATTAGTATATCAGTAATTGACTAACCCGGTCTCTCCAGATCTCCTAACAGCACTATTTCTAGTGTCAATTTTAGATCAATGCTATGCATTTTCAGCCATTCCTGAACCTGAGACCAGAAGCAGGCTACCTGATGGCAATACCAAAATAAATGGTCTATTGATTCTGTATCCTCACAACAAAATCTGCAGAGCTTCGATGATTTTATGCCACAAATATTCAACATTTTGATGGTGGCAAGAATTCTATATAATAATTTTAGCTGAAAAGCACGAAGTCTTGAATCTTGCGTTGTTTTATATATCAACTCATACACCCTGTACCATGAAATCGGTACATCAAAAATCTCTTCCCATCTATTTTACAATCTGTATGGCACAGTTGTCAACATCCTGGTCCTCAAATGAAACTGGTATACTTTCCTATTCATGCTATTTTTATTCCTCCGACAGTTTTGATCCTTTATATTGGGCAGACAGACTAGTTCCCTATCTCCTACCTACCTCCTCCATTTTTGGGGCAATGCTGTAATCAATTGTGGTTGTACTCTTGGATTGAGCAGACCTTCCCGTACAATTCTGATAACCACATGAAGGACATTACTCTACCATTACAATTTACAATATCATTTAAGAACAAAATACCCCTTTCAAACATATTTCCCATAAATACAGGTATTTTATCAACCAGCACATTTGAGTTCAGCCATAATATTTGTTGTAATATTTGTTCTATCTTTTCAGGGGGGTGAAATTTAAATTGTAGCCAGCTCTGTAATGCTTGTTTGAAAAAGACAGATACTTTGAAAAAAGTATCATTTTCAATTAATCGAAAATGAGACATGGCAATCTGCACAAAGGCCATTTTAAACAATGGATGAGCTTTTCTTATTAATCTACCTGAGAACCATTTAGGGTTTAAGTTTTATTTTTTAAAACTTTCTTCTTCTTATTCCTGCTCGTCCTCCCCCTTCTTTCCTCAACCTCCATCCCTCCTGAGGTGACTTCCAGGAAGTTGTCTTCAGTTCTTGTTCTCCTCTAACTGATGTCTGTTGTGTCGCAGGCTGAAGACACAGAGCCCCCTGCTGGTGTGTTTTATAGAAACCTAGCAGCCTGAAGACACAGAGCTCCCTGCTGGTGTGTTTTATAGAAACCTACCAGGCTGAAGACACAGAGCTCCCTGCTGGTGTGTTTTATAGAAAGCTAGCAGGCTGAAGACACAGAGCTCCCTGCTGGTGTGTTTTATAGAAACCTACCAGGCTGAAGACACAGAGCTCCCTGCTGGTGTGTTTTATAGAAACCTACCAGGCTGAAGACACAGAGCTCCCTGCTGGTGTGTTTTATAGAAACCTACCAGGCTGAAGACACAGAGCTCCCTGCTGGTGTGTTTTATAGAAACCTACCAGGCTGAAGACACAGAGCTCCCTGCTGGTGTGTTTTATAGAAACCTACCAGGCTGAAGACACAGAGCTCCCTGCTGGTGTGTTTTATAGAAACCTACCAGGCTGAAGACACAGAGCACGGCATTGGAGCAGGAGCTAGGATTGGCGGCCTACCTGGTGAGGGTGGAGTCCCAGGGGTCACAACCCCAAGGCCATGCCCCCGGCCTGGGCAGTGACCTATCAGAGAGCGACTCAAACTCAACAGCACCGACAATGAGGAGAAGGAGGGGGGAGAGAACAGTGAGAGATGTTAAATTAAATTAAATACAACTAAATTCTAGCAATTAAATGAGACAATGTCAGGTGTTTCTAACACTTAACAACACATTTGACTGTTTATACATCAACAGTATAACTCACCTGTGTTCTTCTCTATATCAACAGTATAACTCACCTGTGTTCTTCTCTATATCAACAGTATAACTCACCTGTGTTCTTCTCTATATCAACAGTATAACTCACCTGTGTTCTTCTCTATATCAACAGTATATCTCACCTGTGTTCTTCTCTATATCAACAGTATAACTCACCTGTGTTCTTCTCTATATCAACAGTATAACTCACCTGTGTTCTTCTCTATATCAACAGTATAACTCACCTGTGTTCTTCTCTATATCAACAGTATAACTCACCTGTGTTCTTCTCTATATCAACAGTATAACTCACCTGTGTTCTTCTCTATATCAACAGTATAACTCACCTGTGTTCTTCTCTATATCAACAGTATAACTCACCTGTGTTCTTCTCTATATCAACAGGATAACTCACCTGTGTTCTCCTCTATATCAACAGTATAACTCACCTGTGTTCTTCTCTATATCAACAGTATATCTCACCTGTGTTCTTCTCTATATCAACAGTATAACTCACCTGTGTTCTTCTCTATATCAACAGTATAACTCACCTGTGTTCTTCTCTATATCAACAGTATAACTCACCTGTGTTCTTCTCTATATCAACAGTATATCTCACCTGTGTTCTTCTCTATATCAACAGTATAACTCACCTGTGTTCTTCTCTATATCAACAGTATAACTCACCTGTGTTCTTCTCTATATCAACAGTATAACTCACCTGTGTTCTTCTCTATATCAACAGTATAACTCACCTGTGTTCTTCTCTATATCAACAGTATAACTCACCTGTGTTCTTCTCTATATCAACAGTATAACTCACCTGTGTTCTTCTCTATATCAACAGTATAACTCACCTGTGTTCTTCTCTATATCAACAGTATAACTCACCTGTGTTCTTCTCTATATCAACAGTATAACTCACCTGTGTTCTTCTCTATATCAACAGTATATCTCACCTGTGTTCTTCTCTATATCAACAGTATAACTCACCTGTGTTCTTCTCTATATCAACAGTATAACTCACCTGTGTTCTTCTCTATATCAACAGTATAACTCACCTGTGTTCTTCTCTATATCAACAGTATAACTCACCTGTGTTCTTCTCTAACTCTCTTCCTCTTCTCTTCCCTCTAGCTCTGAAATCTGACCTCCCTGGCCTTGGTCTCAGCGCTCCCTCTGTCCCTCACCCTGCCTCGGTTCTCCAGCCCCCCCGAACCTTCCCCGACAGCATTGCTGTGGACCCCCTCCATCCCAACACCACCCCCCAAGGCCCTCACCGCCCCCCCAACACCCAGCGCCGGCCCTCCAAGTCCATTTCCTTGGTTTCCTCCTCCCCCCTACCCCCCTCTCTCCTTCAGTGCTGCTCCTGGCCACGGGGGGTGAGCCGCCCCCCTTCCCTGCTGCTGCCCCGGGGACTCTATGACATCATCAAGGCACGCGACGGGAGCAGGCTGCCTCGCTGCACCTCCTTCCTACCACACCGGTCTGTGACCTGGGTCAGCCCCTTCAGGTAGGAAAAGTCACACACAAGCACACACACACACACACACACACACACACACACACACACACACACACACACACACACACACACACACACACACACACACACACACACACACACACACACACACACACACACACACACACACACACACACAGTTGAGTAAGATGATGCTGTATATCAACGTTTCTAATGAAGCTTTCCCTTCCTCTGTGTCAGACCTCTGCTGAGTAAGATGATGACGTGTACAGAACAGTCTCTGTATTACCGCCAGTGGACCATCCCACAGCCTCACCACATGGACAGCAGCAACCGCCCGGCAAAGGGGCGCACAGACTTCCATCCCCGCAGACTGCTGCTCAGCGGACCCCCACAGGTATACACAGACATACACACACGCAGACTGCTGCTCAGCGGACCCCCACAGGTATACACAGACATACACACATGCAGACTGCTGCTCAGCGGACCCCCACAGGTATACACAGGCATACACACATGCAGACTGCTGCTCAGCGGACCCCCACAGGTATACACAGACATACACACATGCAGACTGCTGCTCAGCGGACCCCCACAGGTATACACAGACATACACACATGCAGACTGCTGCTCAGTGGACCCCCACAGGTATACACAGACTTCCATCCCCGCAGACTGCTGCTCAGCGGACCCCCACAGGTATACACAGACATACACACACGCAGACTGCTGCTCAGCGGACCCCCACAGGTATACACAGACATACACACACGCAGACTGCTGCTCAGCGGACCCCACAGGTATACACAGACATACACACATGCAGACTGCTGCTCAGCGGACCCCCACAGGTATACACAGACATACACACACGCAGACTGCTGCTCAGCGGACCCCCACAGGTATACACAGACATACACACACGCAGACTGCTGCTCAGCGGACCCCCACAGGTATACACAGACATACACACACGCAGACTGCTGCTCAGCGGACCCCCACAGGTATACACAGACATACACACATGCAGACTGCTGCTCAGCGGACCCCCACAGGTATACACAGACATACACACATGCAGACTGCTGCTCAGCGGACCCCCACAGGTATACACAGACTTCCATCCCCGCAGACTGCTGCTCAGCGGACCCCCACAGGTATACACAGACATACACACATGCAGACTGCTGCTCAGCAGACCCCCACAGGTATACACAGACATACACACATGCAGACTGCTGCTCAGTGGAAACACACACACACACACATACATAGCCTTACACACACACACCAAAACAAACACACACCATACTGACTCCTGTAACCTGTTCAGGTGGGGAAGACAGGGGTGTACCTCCAGTTTCTGGGCATCCTGTCTCGTATGCTGATCCGACTGATGGAGGTGGACATCTATGATGAGGAAGATATCAACTTCAGTGAGTTACCATGACAACACTCCCATAACCACTGTGGCTGTGGGTCTCTGAGTTGTGTTTTACACCTCTGTGCTATTGTATATTAGAGCAGTGAAGGGTGCAGAGTCTTAATAGCCCAGCGGCTCACTGGGAGCACCTTCCATTCAACTGAATGTGATGACAGATAGATACACCTTCCATTCAACTGAATGTGATGACAGATAGATACACCTTCCATTCAACTGAATGTGATGACAGATAGATACATCATCTGGGCCGTGCTGACACTTCAAAACTATCATAGCCAACGGTCCAAGATTCTAGAAAACAGCTGTGCAGACGCAGAAGCGGTTTGGACTCTGATAACCCTACATGAGGTTGTTTTAAGGTGCTATTAGCTGTTATGAATGTATCGTGAATATATACATATCTGTGTTGTATAGGTGGTCAGCTGGAGCGTGTCCAGTACCAGCCAACCTGTGCCTCCTGGCCAGTCACAGACACACTGAGGGGCATTCCGTTTGACTACACCGTCCACGACCCCAAATATGAAGACATCAGCACTATCTACTGCCCTGGCTACTACCCCAACACTGATGGTTGGACATTAAGCGGGACATCTCTCTAGGACCATAACATTATCATAGGCAGTTTTACTAGATCATTGTCTTGGACCACCTGGTCTCTTGTTCTACTATTGTACAAAAAACAAACTAGATAACCAATGACTGGCTAAACTCTGTAGCTGTGTACAGTATGTGGTTCTGGTTCTCAGATGCTCTATGGTTATTCCATGGTTGTTGACTGGTGTTCTCCTGGTCGACTAACCCCAGGCCCCCCCCCTGTTCTCCCCCCAGGAATCCCCAGACGTCAGGAGGACGTGTATCTGCGGAGGCGTACAGCCAGAATCAAACTGTCTAAATACGCAGCCTACAACACCTACCACCACTGTGAGCAGTGTCACCAGTACACGGGCTTCGACCCAGCATACCAGGTGAGCAGAGAACACACACACACACAGTCTCAAACACACAAACACGGTTCTCAAACACACACATGGTCTCAAACACACACACACAGTCTCAAACACACGCACACAAACAGTCTCAAACACACACACACGGTCTCAAACACACACATGGTCTCAAACACACACACACACAGTCTCAAACACACAGACATGGTCTCAAACACACACACACACAGTCTCAAACACACACACACACAGTCTCAAACACACAGACATGGTCTCAAACACACACACACACAGTCTCAAACACACAGACATGGTCTCAAACACACACACACACACACAGTCTCAATATTATTAGCTGTACTAATCAGTGCATAGTTGGTCTTTAATATGTTGTATCTCTCTGGGACATGATCATGTATTCTATATCTGTAGATACATGATCATGTATTATAAATATATTATCATTTATAAATAAAAACATACAATGTCTTCCAAAGTTTTCAGACTCCTTGACTTTTTCCACATTTGTAAATTAATTTCTAAAATGTCCACATTTCAACAAAATTGATTCAATAAATAAAAATCCTCAGCAATCTACAAACAATATTCCATAATGACAAGGCAAAACAGGTGTAGATATTTTTTGCAAATGTGTTACAATTTAAAAACAGAAATACCTTATTTACATAAGTATTCAGACCCTTTGCTATAAGACTCTAAATTGAGCTCAGGTGCATCCTGTTTCCATTGATCATCCTTGAGATGTTTCTGTTTTTTATTTTTTATACATTTGCAAAAATGTCTAAACCTGTTTTTGCCTTGTCATTATGGGTTATTTTGTGTAGATTTATTAGGGAAAAACTGATTTCTTTAAATCAATTTTAGAATGAGGCTGTAATGTAAGAAAATGTGGGAAAAGTCAAGAGGTCTGAATACATTCTGAATGCATTGTAGATGTGTAGATGTATATCTATCCTATATGTGTAGATGTATGATAATGTATTCTATATGTGTAGATGTATGCTAATGTATTCTATATGTGTAGATGTATGATAATGTATTCTATATGTGTAGATGTATATCTATCCTATATGTTTATATGTATGATAATGTATTCTATATGTGTAGATGTATGATCATTTATTCTGTGTGTGTAGATGTATGATAATGTATTCTCTATGTGTAGATGTATAATAATGTATTCTCTATGTGTAGATGTATAATAATGTATTCTGTATGTATGATAATGTATTTTATTTGTGTAGATGTATAATAATGTATTATCTATGTGTAGATGTATAATAATGTATTCTGTATGTATGATAATGTATTTTATTTGTGTAGATGTATAATAATGTAGTATATATGTATAGATGTATAATAATGTATTATATATGTGTAGATGTATGATAATGTATTCTATATGTGTATATGTATGATAATGTGTTATATATGTTTATTCTACATGTGTAGATGTATAATTATGTATTCTATATGTGTATATGTATGATAATGTATTCTATGTGTAAATGTATGATAATGTGTTATATATGGTTATTCTACATGTGTAGATGTATGATCATGTATTTTCTTTGTGTATTGTATATGTGTAGATGTATGAGTTGACCCTGCATGCCTTCACCTTCTCCCACCTGCTGCTGGGGGAGGATATTCAGCTCTACTTCATCATTCCCAAGTCTAAACACCACCACTTCAGCTTCAGCCAACCAGGAGGCCAACTAGAGAGCATGAGACTGCCCCTCACCTCCAATTGGGTAATCTAACTAAGCCCCTCACCCTTAACACTAACCCTAATACCCATTCTCTACCGTTCTTCCTGAGGTGTGTACTCATTCACTCCCCTTTATGGATGTGAAATAAATGGATTGGTTTAAGAAATAGGGTGCTAACTCATTACAGCAATCGAGTGCCTTTAAATCTGATAGGGGGATTGAGCAGGTACACATGTCAAGGAGAAGATTAGAGAATCGAACCATAGCAGTACACTACCAACCCCTTCCTCAAACCCACAATCAGTGAAGTGAGGATGCACTGCATAATCTCACCACCAGGGAGCTCCCAAGAGCCTATTTTTCCTCTTACTCTTTATTCATTTCTTTCTTTCTTTATTTCCTATAGTACTTCCATATCTGAAACCTCCACTAACATATACAGTCAACATAATACATAGTATAGAAACACTGAAAAGATCAAATCTTTGTGGAACCCACTCAAACTTGTGTATGTTTCTTGTTCCCCTATCAGAACCCAGACTGTATCAAGAGTCCCATCTTCACCCCAACAACAGGTCGTCATGAGCATGGCCTGTTCAACCTGTACCACACCATGGATGGGGCGGCCCACCTCCACATCCTGGTCATCAAGGAGTATGAGATGGCTGTCTATAAGAAGTACTGGCCCAACCACATTATGCTGGTGCTGCCCACCATCTTCAATGGAGCCGGGCTCGGTACGCTATAACTACCTCCACTCTCTTTCTCACTAACTCACTCATTCTCTTACTCTCTCTCTCACTCCCCCTCCCTTCATCTATCTCTCACCCTCTCCCCCCACACAAACAAACAAACTAACATACATTATGAGATACAGAGACAATGGCTCCCTCTCTGACCTCTGCCCCCTCCCCCAGGTGCGGCCCACTTCCTGATCAAGGAGCTGTCCTATAACAACCTGGAGCTGGAACGCAGCCGCAGGGTGGAGGGAGGAGGGCCGCCAGCTGACGTCTGGCCCTTCATCATCCTCTCTGACGACTCCTGCGTCATGTGGAACGCTGTGGACCTGGACTCACACAGGTATACAGTCACACTCACACACACACACATACACACAACAAGGAATGATTCTCAGCTACACACACAACAACGCAATTCATTGTTGTCCTTGCATAGCTCTGTAATCCTCTCTTTCTCTCTTCCAGTACCTCAGGCCCTGCAGAGAGGAACGTGTCTCTGAAGCAGATGTTGCAGCACATGGAGGCGTGTCTTGACCTCACACAGTTCGGCGTCTGTGGGATCAGGAAGTGGAGCAGTCACTCCCCAGGTCAGGGGTCAGGGGGAGGAGCTCGTCACAGGGAGCCTTTCTCCAGAGGACACCTCCACGACTTCCTGCTTCTAAACGTGGACCTGACCCAGGGCATCCAGTTCAACCAGAACAGGTGAGACAGTAGACTAGAATTGAATAATATGCTAGAATAGTCCTGTACAACCAAAATGGATTAGAGAGGACAGACACTTGACTTTAGATAAGTAATTTGTTTTGGAAGAAGAGTATGGTGGCAGGTTGAAATGGTTTCTATATGAACCATCCCTCACTCTTTCTCTC
Source organism: Oncorhynchus keta (assembly GCF_023373465.1). Taxonomy (NCBI): domain Eukaryota; kingdom Metazoa; phylum Chordata; class Actinopteri; order Salmoniformes; family Salmonidae; genus Oncorhynchus; species Oncorhynchus keta. Next base: position 13,119,274 of record NC_068449.1, on the reverse strand, counting down.
TGCCTCTTCTCTTTCCCTTCGCTCCTCTTCTCCCTCTCTTCCTCTCTTCCCCCTCTACTCCTCTTCCTCCTCAGGTTTACGTGTGATGATGTTGACTTTACCCTGCGAGTCCACAGCGCTGGTCTGCTCATCTGTCGTTTCAACAACTTTAGTGTGATGAAGAAACAGATCTCTATTGGAGGATACCACACCTTCATCATCAAGAACAAGGTACAGTCTTACACACACAACCACACACACAAACATACACTCACAACATCATCTTCAAATCAAATGTGGTGTTCCGCAGGGATGGATTCATATCCCTCTGTAATGTGATGTCTCAGTTGTAATGTTGTTGTACCGTTCATGCTAGGACCATTGTAATGTTGATATAATGTGTGGTTTCAGATGACTGACGTCCCCACCTCGGTCCAGCCGTCTCAGTATATCTGTGCCCCGGACAGCAAGCATCCATTCCTGGCCACGCCTGCACAGCTACTGCTGGAGAAATACCTGCAACACTCTAGCCTGTTCCCCCTTAGCACATGCAACTACACACACCCCATACTGTCTGTAGACTGCTACCTCAACCTGGGGCCTGAGGTACACACACACACACACACAAATAAATATGTGATTGTTCCGATGTCAGATCAGTCATTGGGGCATATCTCTTTCCCTCCCTCTCTCCTTCCTTCATTCCCTACATCTATCCCCCACCCCCTCTCTCTCCAGGTCACGGTGTGTTTTGTGAGTTCCAGACCTCACTCCATCAACATCTGTACTACAGGGCTGCTGTTCAGCGGCCTGTTGCTCTGCTTCTGGGATTCCTTCATCACGCCAGGATTCCTAAAGAACTTTCACTTCCTCAAAGGTAAACATCTACAGACCCATGCAGGCAGACTCACACACAGAGAAGTCATCACTTCCTCAAAGGTAAACGTCTACAGACCCATGCAGGCAGACTCACACACAGAGAAGTCATCACTTCCTCAAAGGTAAACGTCCACAGACCCATGCAGGCAGACTCACACACAGAGAAGTCATCACTTCCTCAAAGGTAAACGTCTACAGACCCATGCAGGCAGACTCACACACAGAGAAGTCATCACTTCCTCAAAGGTAAACGTCCACAGACCCATGCAGGCAGACTCACACACAGAGAAGTCATCACTTCCTCAAAGGTAAACGTCTACAGACCCATGCAGGCAGACTCACACACAGAGAAGTCATCACTTCCTCAAAGGTAAACGTCTACAGACCCATGCAGGCAGACTCACACACAGAGAAGTCATCACTTCCTCAAAGGTAAACGTCTACAGACCCATGCAGGCAGACTCACACACAGAGAAGTCATCACTTCCTCAAAGGTAAACGTCTACAGACCCATGCAGGCAGACTCACACACAGAGAAGTCATCACTTCCTCAAAGGTAAACGTCCACAGACCCATGCAGGCAGACTCACACACAGAGAAGTCATCACTTCCTCAAAGGTAAACGTCTACAGACCCATGCAGGCAGACTCACACACAGAGAAGTCATCACTTCCTCAAAGGTAAACGTCTACAGACCCATGCAGGCAGACTCACACACAGAGAAGTCATCACTTCCTCAAAGGTAAACGTCTACAGACCCATGCAGGCAGACTCACACACAGAGAAGTCATCACTTCCTCAAAGGTAAACGTCCACAGACCCATGCAGGCAGACTCACACACAGAGAAGTCATCACTTCCTCAAAGGTAAACGTCTACAGACCCATGCAGGCAGACTCACACACAGAGAAGTCATCACTTCCTCAAAGGTACAGAAACGTCTACAGACCCATGCAGGCAGACTCACACACAGAGAAGTCATCACTTCCTCAAAGGTAAACGTCCACAGACCCATGCAGGCAGACTCACACACAGAGAAGTCATCACTTCCTCAAAGGTAAACATCTACAGACCCATGCAGGCAGACTCACACACAGAGAAGTCATCACTTCCTCAAAGGTAAACGTCTACAGACCCATGCAGGCAGACTCACACACAGAGAAGTCAAATCAAATCAAATTTTATTTGTCACATACACATGGTTAGCAGATGTTAATGCGAGTGTAGCGAAATGGTTGTGCTTCTAGTTCCGACAATACAGTGACAACCAACAAGTAATCTAACTAACAATTCCAAAACTTATACACAGTGTAAGGGGATAAAGAATATGTACATAAGGATATATGAATGAGTGATGGTACAGAGCAGCATACAGTAGATGGTATCGAGTACAGTATATACATATGAGATGAGTATGTAGACAAAGTAAACAAAGTGGCATAGTTAAAGTGGCTAGTGATACATGTATTACATAAGGATGCAGTCGATGATGTAGAGTACAGTATATACGTATGCATATGAGATGAATAATGTAGGGTAAGTAACATTATATAAGGTAGCATTGTTTAAAGTGGCTAGTGATATATTTACATCATTTCCCATCAATTCCCATTATTAAAGTGGCTGGAGTTGGGTCAGTGTCAATGACAGTGTGTTGGCAGCAGCCACTCAATGTTAGTGGTGGCTGTTTAACAGTCTGATGGCCTTGAGATAGAAGCTGTTTTTCAGTCTCTCGGTCCCAGCTTTGATGCACCTGTACTGACCTCGCCTTCTGGATGATAGCGGGGTGAACAGGCAGTGGTTCGGGTGGTTGATGTCCTTGATGATCTTTATGGCCTTCCTGTAACATCGGGTGGTGTAGGTGTCCTGGAGGGCAGGTAGTTTGCCCCCGGTGATGCGTTGTGCAGACCTCACTACCCTCTGGAGAGCCTTACGGTTGAGGGCGGAGCAGTTGCCGTACCAGGCGGTGATACAGCCCGCCAGGATGCTCTCGATTGTGCATCTGTAGAAGTTTGTGAGTGCTTTTGGTGACAAGCCGAATTTCTTCAGCCTCCTGAGGTTGAAGAGGCGCTGCTGCGCCTTCTTCACGACGCTGTCAGTGTGAGTGGACCAATTCAGTTTGTCTGTGATGTGTATGCCGAGGAACTTAAAACTTGCTACCCTCTCCACTACTGTTCCATCGATGTGGATAGGGGGTGCTCCCTCTGCTGTTTCCTGAAGTCCACAATCATCTCCTTAGTTTTTGTTGACGTTGAGTGTGAGGTTATTTTCCTGACACCACACTCCGAGGGCCCTCACCTCCTCCCTGTAGGCCGTCTCGTCGTTGTTGGTAATCAAGCCTACCACTGTTGTGTCGTCCGCAAACTTGATGATTGAGTTGGAGCGTGCATGGCCACGCAGTCGTGGGTGAACAGGGAGTACAGGAGAGGGCTCAGAACGCACCCTTGTGGGGCCCCCGTGTTGAGGATCAGCGGGGAGGAGATGTTGTTGCCTACCCTCACCACCTGGGGGCGGCCCGTCAGGAAGTCCAGTACCCAGTTGCACAGGGCGGGGTCGAGACCCAGGGTCTCGAGCTTGATGACGAGCTTGGAGGGTACTATGGTGTTGAATGCCGAGCTGTAGTCGATGAACAGCATTCTCACATAGGTATTCCTCTTGTCCAGGTGGGTTAGGGCAGTGTGCAGTGTGGTTGAGATTGCATCGTCTGTGGACCTATTTGGGTGGTAAGCAAATTGGAGTGGGTCTAGGGTGTCAGGTAGGGTGGAGGTGATATGGTCCTTGACTAGTCTCTCAAAGCACTTCATGATGACGGAAGTGAGTGCTACGGGGCGGTAGTCGTTTAGCTCAGTTACCTTAGCTTTCTTGGGAACAGGAACAATGTTGGCCCTCTTGAAGCATGTGGGAACAGCAGACTTCCTCAAAGGTAAACGTCCACAGACCCATGCAGGCAGACTCACACACAGAGAAGTCATCACTTCCTCAACAGTATTCTCTTCCCTCCTCCAGGGGCAGTTCTGTGTGTGATATGTGCTGACCGCAGCTCTCTGAGACAGACAGTGGTGAGGCTGGAGCTCGAGGACGAGTGGAGGTTCCGGCTGAGTGACGAGTTCCAGACAGCCAACGCTAAAGAGGACCGGCCCCTCTTCTTCCTCACAGGGAAACACATATGAACCCCCCCTAACTCCTAAATCCATGAATCTCAACCAGTACCCTCAGCTTGAACCCTGCTGTAGGTTCAAAACAGAAAGGCAAAAACTGTCTGTACACTTCTAGTGGATCAAGCCAATAACCTATGGAGAGTATAGCTGCTAGTGAATATAGCTATGAGTCTGCGACTTGTATGGCTCTGTTTACTGTAGCATTGCTGTGGTATTTACTACAATACTACAATACTCCAATCAGCCCTCCTCCTCTCTGGTGTGATTTGTTACAAGTCATCATTCCACAGTGCATGCCACCATTCTTATTGTAGATAATGAAGTGTCGTTTTTTTTAAAGAAGTTTTTTGTGATATACAATGATTCAATATTTTGCATATATTTTGACAGTTTTGTGTCATGTAAAAAGTACTTATCTATGTAAAAGAAGATGTTTTCTTTAGTGATTTCACGCCAGTGTTCTTCAAGAGGTGAGAACTCTTATGTGTATGTGGCTCTCATTTCTGACGCTCTGTGTTTGTGGTCTCCTGATTATCAATATGTTGAGAAACTTGAATTGATGTTGTCATGTTCTATAGACACAATGTCCTGTGTACTGTTATGTTTTACAATGTATACAATGTACATGTACAAATGTACATGTTCTGAAAACAGTCTCAATCTATTTTACAGTATCTGCTGTTGGTTATGCTGTACATCCGTCTGAATGATGTTTTTTACCATCAGGTCCGAGAGAACCACTCAGAGTGCAGGCTTTCATTCCAGCCCAGCACTAACACACCTGTTTCAAATAATCAACTAATCACAGGCTGTATGTAGTCTGGACCAGGAATAGTTGATGCGGGGCTGGAACAAAAGCCTATGCACCCATTTGCTGTCCAGGTGCTGGAGTCATAAAACCCTGCTCTAAACATTGACTCACTGCTCTTCACACATCTCTCACAGCAACTCTCATTTCCCACCACTAGTGGGTGGTGTCTCCCTGTTTATTCCCCCCTTTGTATTATTTTTGCTACACATAGGAGATGCGACACTATCTGTGGCCAGCAGAGAACAGCACACACTATACATTTAAACTGACGGTCAATGGAAGCTATTGCCACTGGGCTCAAGTTGAGGACAGATGAGAACAATTAATCAAGTCCAATTGAAATGTGCCTTACTGACACCTAACAGTGTTACCTTACGCCTAAGTTTTCCTCTTAGCGAACCACTAAGATAATCAGTCATTATGTAAGAGTCTTGTGGCCTACTGTAGTTATACAGTATTATACAACGGGTGGGTGGGTATAATCCTGAATGCTGATAGGTTAAAACCGCATTCCAGCCAGTGTCTATTCCACAAATTGCCACTGGCTAAATCTATGACTTTAAAATGCCTTTTTACTCTGTTCCATCTGACTGCGCAATCCACTGTCTCATCAGCCCAGCCAAGCAATTTATAAACTTTATTTCCAGTACAAAAAGCATCTAGACATTCTCACATTTATTTTAGACTAACATTTAGTTTTCAACAGCAGAGATTTGTATAAACCTTGCTGTCTGTCTCTCCGACATTTGCAACATTGTTTCAATATTGAAATTCGATCTCCAGCTGTCCCATAGCAAAGAACGTTGGGAGTCTCTGTACTAGCTAGGGCAGGAGGGGGGTATCCAAGGGGGCAGATAAGGACATCTATGGCCATTCAATTGAGCTGTGTGTCCTGGGTTGGAGGGACATGTTGAGCTGACCTACCTGTCTAGCAGCCTTTGATCCAGGTGGTATAGAGCAGCCACGTCACCTGTGATACAACATCGTATTAGACGTCCATCCAAGTCGGAGGACGTTGGGAGATGACATGGAAACCGGCCAATAGGGGCAACAGTTATCACTGTTACCTTCAAGTTGGTTTCAGTTTTAAACATCTGCCTCTGGTGTAAAAAGTTGCATGTTTGAATCCAGCGATAGAAAGTTGTTTTTGAGATTTTTATTGTAAGCCGATCCCAAACCATAACCCTTACCTTAACCATTCTTAGTTCATACCTAACCTTAGTATTACAGAGTTAATGCCTAAACTTAACCCTAACCGATTGACATTTGAGAAACATGGATTTGACGTGAGACTGTGGGAGCTTGTAGGATATAGGAGGGGGTGTAGAGCAGAGGGTAGAAATTAGGGGACCGAGTCTCTCTCCCGGGTGGCTCTGATGACGTCACTGAGAGAGCTGAGAGTCAGGTAGCAAATCAGTTCCAGGAGTTGCTGCCCCCAATAGATGTCTCACTCATGACGGGCCTGTGTGCGTGTGTGTGTGTGTGTGTGTGTGTGTGTGTGTGTGTGTGTGTGTGTGTGTGTGTGTGTGTGTGTGTGTGTGTGTGTGTGTGTGTGTGTGTGTGTGTGTGTGTGTGTGTGTGTGTGTGTGTGTGTGTGTGTGTGTGTGTGTGTGTGTGTGTGTGTGTATGTGTGTGTGTGTGCCGTCCTGGCCTTTTAAAGAAGCTGGGATAAGATCTGGTGGGTGCTCTAACGTTTAGCTTTGGAACACGGTTCTCAGAACACACTGGATAAAATTAGTCCCACAATATCTCCAGAAACACTATATCGACAGTCTGACAAGTGAGAACGAACACAGTCTTACAGTCTTACACAGAATAGCTGGGATCACTACGTGCTTTACCTGTTTTATTGAACCTTTACTTAACTAACGTCTGAACACACTTGTCTGTTAGATCACCAAGTATCTAAAACACACACTTCAGTCGGATCACCCGGTTTTTAACACAGAAACACACCTTTTGGATCGTATATCTGAGTGGGGATCAAGCCGTGTCATGGAATCATGACCCAAGAGGAACATCTGGAAAAATTCTGCAACAACGCCAGTCCCAACTGGTCCTGGGTACGGTGACCTGTCTGTCTGTCCTCCTTCTTGTCTGTCTGCCTGCCTGCCTGTCTGTCTGTCTGTCTGTCTGTCTGTCTGTCTGTCTTCAGTCACTCACTCTCTCTCTGTTTCTCTCATCTCTATCATATCATGGACAGACAGACGGTCCTATAATGACCTAAAACAGTTCTTTACCAACCATACTCTCTCTGAGTATGTCACTATCTGAGATAGAAGACTACTATAACCTGAGTCTAGACAGACTGTTCTGTTGCTGAATATCCGTCTGTAGACAGTCAGTGGCGGCAGTTGAGACTATATAATTCTGAGAAAGCGAGGGAGAGGCAGAGAGAGAGGGAGAGAGTGGGATGAGGTTGGAGAGAGATGGGCTGTTGGAACATCTCAAAATGCGCTGTGCACTCAAAAGGCTTCCTTGGCCACAAATAAGAATATGGGCGTCGATGACGTGGACGATGTCGATTAAGGCAGTACCCCCGCAGCTCTGTGTTTCAGAGGGCTGTGTTAAATGAGAAAGACACATTTCAGTTGAACGCATTCAGTTGTGCAACTGACTAGGGATCCCCTTTCCCTATACTGAAGGTACTGAAAGTGTAACTCTGGGTATGAACCCAAGTCATCTGTGTGCCACAAGATTGTGGTAACCCGCTGTGCCAAAGTCTAGGGTTTAGCTGGGGGAGCAAATGCCAGTCTGAGACCCGATTCATACAATTGGCAAACCTGACGCGTACCATGCTGGCTCAGATATCTTCTTTCCAGCATGGTTCCAGCAACTATGGTGGATGCGTAACCAGGCCAGCCCAGTTCAGCTTGGTTCAGTTTGGCCCTATAGTGTGAATCAGTCCTCAGGTCTCAGTCAAGGTGACTCATGCCCTATCACATCTGGACAAAAGCAAGACCTATGTAAGAATGCTGTTCATCGACTACAGCTCAGCATTCAACACCATAGAACCCTCCAAGCTCATCATCAAGCTGGAGGCCCTGTCCCAACCCTGCCCTGTGCAATTGGGTCCTAGACTTTCTGATGGGCCGCCCCCAGGTGGTGAAGGTAGGAAACAACATCTTCAATTTACTGACCCTCAACACTGGGGCCCCACAAGGGTGCGTGTTTAGCACCATCCTGTACTCCCTGTTCACCCACGACTGTGTGGCCATGCACGCTTCCAACTCAAACATAAAGTTTGCAGACGGCAAGTGGGCTTGATTACCAACAACGACGAGACAACCTACAGGGAGGAGGTGAGGGCTCTCGGAGTGTGGTGTCAGGAAAACAACCTCTCCCTCAACATTAACAAAACAAAGTAGATGATCATGGACTTCAGGAAACAGCAGAGGGAGCGCCCTCCTATCCACATCGAAGGGACAGCAGTGGAGAAGGTGGAAAGTTTTAAGTTCCTCGGCGTACACATCACAGACAAACTGAAATGTTCCACTCACACAAACAGTATGGTGAAGAAGGTGCAACAGCTCCTCTTCAACCTCAGGAGGCTGAAGAAATGTGGCTTGTCACCCAAAACCCTGACAAACTTTTACAGATGCACAATCGAGAGCATCCTGTCAGGCTGTATCACAGCCTGGTATAGCAACTGCACCGCCATCAACCGCAAAGCTCACCAGAGGGTGGTGCGGTCTGCCCAACGCATTACCGGGGGCAAACTTCCCGCCCTCCTGGACACCTACAGCACGCAATGCCACAGGAAGGCCAAAAAGATTATCAAGGACATCAACCACCCGAGCCACTGCCTGTTCACACCGCTACCATCCAGAAGGTGAGGTCAGTACAGGTGCATCAAAGCTGGGACTGAGAGACTGAAAAACAGCTTCTATCTCAAGGCCATCAGACTGCTAAACAGCAACTCAGGGAGGCTGCTGCCTACACTGAGACCCAATCACAGGCCGCTTTAATAAATGGATCACTAGCCACTTTATAAAAAGCCACTCTATATAATGCCACTTTAATAATGTTTACATATCTTAGATTACTCATATCACATGTATGTACTGTATTTTATACCATCTACTGCACCTTGCCTATGCCGCTCAGCCATCACTCATCCATATACTTACATGTACATATTCTCATTCACCCATTTAGATTTGTGTGTATTAGGTAGTTTTTGGGGAATTGTTAGATTACTTGTTAGATATTACTGAACTGTCGGAACTAGAAGCACAAGCATTTCTCTACACTCGCATTAACATCTGCTAAACATGTGTACTTGCAAAATAATCACAGAATTTTCGAATAGTTCCTAGAAAGACTGAACATGAGTATTACTGTCTGTTCCAGGCCGTGTCCCATGAGCAGCTTATGTACCTAGGTGAATGAAATAACTGTTACGAAATCAGGAGTCAAGAGGCTGGGTGTGTGTGTGCGTGTGTCTGTGTGTGTGTGTGCGCATGTGTCTGTGTGTGTTCGCATGTGTCTGTCTGTCTGTGTGTGTGTGTGTGTGTGTGTGTGTGTGTGTGTGTGTGTGTGTGTGTGTGTGTGTGTGTGTGTGTGTGTGTGTGTGTGTGTGTGTGTGTGTGTGTGTGTGTGTGTGCCCAGAACGTCTGTACAGACAGGGACGCATTTGGCAAGAGGGGCACACACACACACACAGCCCTCCTCTGAGCTATCTATTTACATTGGGCCCCAATTCCTGGAGAAACAACATTCCTACAGTGGCCTCTGCTACTACTTCTGTAACAGCGGTCACATGCTGCAATAGATACTGTTCTCACTCTGCTGCTTTCTATATTTCCCTCTGGCAGCCCAGCCCTCACGACACCCAGGGTGACTCCAGGACGCAATGGGTGGAAAACGTTCTGTAATATCATAATGAGTGGAATTCTGGAGCTGTTCTTGGAATTCTTGAGCAATAACAAATAGCTTGCTGAATTTGGCCAGGATGTGCAGAAATCAATGTGTGTGTTAAATCAATTTGTGGTCTGCCAAGAGAGAGAGAGTGTGTGTGTGTGTGTGTGTGTGTGTGTGTGTGTGTGTGTGTGTGTGTGTGTGTGTGTGTGTGTGTGTGTGTGTGCGTGCCCAGAACGCCTGTACAGACAGGGACGCATTTGGCAAGAGGGGCACACACACACACACAGCCCTCCTCTGAGCTATCTATTTATATTGGGCCCCAATTCCTGGAGAAACAACATTCCTACAGTGGCCTCTGCTACTACTTCTGTAACAGCGGTCACATGCTGCAATAGATACTGTTCTCACTCTGCTGCTTTCTATATTTCCCTCTGGCAGCCCAGCCCTCACGACACCCAGGGTGACTCCAGGACGCAATGGGTGGAAAACGTTCTGTAATATCATAATGAGTGGAATTCTGGAGCTGTTCTTGGAATTCTTGAGCAATAACAAATAGCTTGCTGAATTTGGACAGGATGTGCAGAAATCAATGTGTGTGTTAAATCAATTTGTGGTCTGCCAAGAGAGAGAGAGTGTGTGTGTGTGTGTGTGTGTGTGTGTGTGTGTGTGTGTGTGTGTGTGTGTGTGTGTGTGTGTGTGTGTGTGTGTGTGTGTGTGTGTGTGTGTGTGTGTGTGTGTGTGTGTGTGTGTGGTTATATAATTTCACTGCTGAGTGGGGTAGAAGAAACATAGTAAATGTAAATCCGGGACACTTCATTTATTATCATATGTTGCGTTTCATATGGTATCTATTAGTTAGTGGTGGTCTGTCATCCATTTCATATGTTATATTATGATATATTATGAATTACAATTCATACAATATGTTTACGAATTACAATTTGTTGTTGTTAACGTTAGCTAGGTGGGTAGGTGGCTAACGCTAGCTAGGTGGCTAACATTAGCTAGGTTAGGAGTTAGGTTAAAGGGTTAGGAGTTATTTAAGGTTAGGGGAAGGGTTAGCTAACATGCTAAGTAGTTGCAAAGTAGCTAATTAGTTAAAATGCTAAAGTTGTCCATGATGAGGTTTGAACACAAAACCTATGGGTTGCTAGATGTTCGCGGCATTATACCCATCCACCCCGACCAACCACCCTACTTTTGTTTTTGACTTAAAGGCCCCGACACAGAAAATCATGTTTTTCATCAAATTGGATGATATTTGGATGAAACCAGCTCATAGCAGGTTGACCCAAGTATGATAAATGACTGTACCAGGAACATTGACAAGTAGATCATACAGTTACTGGTCCCCTCCCCCGTGCTTCTACATCTACACTGCTTGCTGTTTGAGGTTTTAGGCTGGGTTTCTGTATAGCACTTTGTGACATCTGGTGATGTAAAAAGGGCTTTATAAATACATTTGATTGATTGATGTCAACGGTAGCGTCTTATAGTTGTAACTACTTTAAATATATAAAGCATTAAAATGTCATCACTTGGGCGCATCATAAGGCTTTTTTACAAACCGTAAGATAGCTCAAGCATAACGATACTGGTGAATAACCCTTAATCATTTGTGTTGTGTCTTGTAGCTAGCAGACTACCTACAAGCATGCCATATAAATTACACTGTGTTGTGACTTGTAGCTAGCAGACTACTTACTAGCATGCCAGAAAAAGCCCATTGTGTTGTGTCTTGTAGCTAGCAGACTACCTACCAGCATGCCAGAAAAAGCACACTGTGTTGTGACTTGTAGCTAGCAGACTACTTACCAGCATGCTAGAAAAAGTCCACTGTGTTGTGACTTGTAGCTAGCAGACTACTTACCAGCATGCTAGAAAAAGCCCACTGTGTTGTGACTTGTAGCTAGCAGACTACTTACCAGCATGCCAGAAAAAGCCCATTGTGTTGTGTCTTGTAGCTAGCAGACTACCTACCAGCATGCTAGAAAAAGCCAACTGTGTTGTGACTTGTAGCTAGCAGACTACTTACCAGCATGCCAGTGTAACAGATGTGAAACGGCTAGCTTAGTTAGCGGTGTGCGCTAAATAGCGTTTCAATCGGTTACGTCACTTGCTCTGAGACCTTGAAGTAGTAGTTCCCCTTGCTCTGCAAGGGCCGCGGCTTTTGTGGAGCGATGGGTAACGATGCTTCGAGGGTGACTGTTGTCGTTGTGTGCAGAAGGTCCCTGGTTCGCGCCCGAGTATGGGCGAGGGGACGGTTTAAAATTATACTGTTACACCAGAAAAAGCCAATTGTGTTGTGTCTTGTAGCTAGCAGACTACTTACCAGCATGCCAGAAAAAGCCCACTGTGTTGTGACTTGTAGCTAGCAGACTACCTACCAGCATGCTAGAAAAAGCCCACTGTGTTGTGACTTGTAGCTAGCAGACTACTTACCAGCATGCTAGAAAAAGCCCACTGTGTTGTGACTTGTAGCTAGCAGACTACTTACCAGCATGCCAGAAAAAGCCCACTGTGTTGTGACTTGTAGCTAGCAGACTACCTACCAGCATGCTAGAAAAAGCCAACTGTGTTGTGACTTGTAGCTAGCAGACTACTTACCAGCATGCCAGAAAAAGCCCACTGTGTTGTGACTTGTAGCTAGCAGACTACCTACCAGCATGCTAGAAAAAGCCAACTGTGTTGTGACTTGTAGCTAGCAGACTACCTACCAGCATGCTAGAAAAAGCCCACTGTGTTGTGACTTGTAGCTAGCAGACTACCTACCAGCATGCTAGAAAAAGCCCACTGTGTTGTGACTTGTAGCTAGCAGACTACCTACCAGCATGCTAGAAAAAGCCACCTGTGTTGTGACTTGTAGCTAGCAGACTACCTACCAGCATGCTAGAAAAAGCCCACTGTGTTGTGACTTGTAGCTAGCAGACTACCTACCAGCATGCTAGAAAAAGCCAACTGTGTTGTGACTTGTAGCTAGCAGACTACCTACCAGCATGCTAGAAAAAGCCAACTGTGTTGTGACTTGTAGCTAGCAGACTACCTACCAGCATGCTAGAAAAAGCCCACTGTGTTGTGACTTGTAGCGAGCAGACTACCTACCAGCATGCTAGAAAAAGCCAACTGTGTTGTGACTTGTAGCTAGCAGACTACCTACACTACAGTGTATTCTGTAATCAGCTACAAAACAATATAAATGCAGTTGTGTATTGCTGCTGTTTGTCTGATATCCAGCAGTCCATGATCAGCTCTGTTGACAATAAGAGCATTTTGCAGAGAAAGTGGGGTGAAGCACACTATTTAGGCTCAGAATAACATGTGGCCCATTGTTTACCTTGTTACCTGGGAAAGACCACAAGGCTGTTTAAAAGAGCTGTCAGTGAAGGTGAACTCATGGATATACGCTCCCTGTCCCACTGGGTCTGTTCTTTCAGGATTTCTGATAGTAAGAGATGAGAGAAGGTACAATTTATTCAATTCCGAGCATTTTAATAGAGTAAGAGTAAAGATGTTATGGATGATGTGTTGGTATTTTTACATGGGAAAAGGGATGACAGGACCTTTAGTAACCTGTCTTATGTAACCATATCAAATGTAACATACTGTATCATACTAATTTGAACGTTTCGAATTTGAATTTATGTTATTTCTAGTCTATGAGACTCTCCATCACCACATCTCTACCATTCTGAAAATATGTGAATTTACCTTGTAAATTAAGAAATGTTTCAAGGTTTAAAGGTGCATTATGGAGATATCGTTCTGTAATTTCCTGGTTGCTAAACGTCTAATAGTTTGCCTAATTTCAGTTTATGTGACAAACAAGCAATGAAGATCATTGTACCATCTAAACCGCTGTGAAATATATTTTCTATAACCAAAAATATTGTATTTTCAGCTGTTTGAAATTAAGCAGGTGTACAAAACTGAAAGTAAAAGATACAAAAACAAAATGTAAGAACAGGAAGCATAGAAATATTGCACATAGAACAGATTTCTTCGCTTCTTGGACTTGCTTTCAATGAGTGACAGATCCATAACTCATATTTCGGTGTGAATTTGATTGGGTGGGTCTTCCAAAAATGTACATATTGCAGCTTTAAAAGCAACACTGGTCAGTAAATGTTTTACTTTGTAACCAGCTAGTGGGCTGCTACTGCTATTGACAGTGTACAACTAACTGCAGCCCGCCAGTTGGGGCATTCCTGCATGAAGTATTATCTTGAGTTTTATCGACACCGCCTACTTTAGGCTGTAGAAAAAGCTATCCAAATAGCCATTTTACTGGTTGAAGTTGAAGTGTTTATTTATTTATTTTATTTTTACGTATAATGCAGTTGATGCGATGATAACACAAGCATTGAGCAGGATATTCATACGAGCCGTCAAATCATTATACAAAAGTAGTGTGAAATGCGTTCATAAGAAGCAGGCTTTTTTTCTGGAGTTCTATAACAACACCTTGTTCTGTCACCAATGTGCCCGCATCGCCCTCGTGCGGCAATGTTTGCCAGTCTACCGGTCGCCCCCGTTAGTACAGCAGACCGTAGTGAGCTAACGCGCGGTGTCGCTCCCGCCTGCTGGGATAAACTGCCAGACAGACGGGGGTGAAGGACACGCTGTCTACTGGTCGTCCCCGCAACTCATTGGTAACTAGTTATGTTGTAATGTAGTGTTTATCTGCAGTTCTGATGCATTACCGTAGTGGAGCGCCCCTGTCTTCCGCCTATGTACTGGAGTCATAGTTTAAAGACTGACAATATAAATATAAAGACTGGTTCCTGAAGATGCAGGAAAGCCCACATACAGGAACACCCCGAATTGCGGGCTGCAGTTGTACTCTTCTCACTGAAATGGGTGGTCTGGTCTGTCATTGGTCCTGGTGAGGGTTTATAACGTGATATGTCACCCGCGGAGTGAGGGTAGGGTGTTTTTTCTCTCTTCGGTGACAGGATTATCATCTCAGCGTTTTAACACACCGCTAAACCGCAGATCAAAAGTCGGGAAAGGTTCTGTTCGCTATTACAATGTAGTAGTGAAGTGGAATAAGACAAACAGCTTTACCTATACAACGGAAGGTATTTGTATGACGACAAGACCCCGAAGTGACAATTCATCGTCAATAATGTATGTATGAATATGTTTGTGAATTTTAGGCTATCTATCAATATGATATTCTTCATATTTGTGTGGTCTATAATTTCTTACCAACGGATAGCTGCACCCAGACCATCTCTGCCTGGATTGTGATTAGCCTAGTTTGTTTTTGTCAAGCAATTGTCAGGCATTATGCTAAGGGATGCCTTTTGAGATAACAGTTATATTCATATGATTACAATGGAGACTGAAATAGGCTATGGACATAAACACAACAACAACTCGTTTTCACTTAGTCGTTATTTATACGTTGTAAACTGGTCCGAATGTGAAAGATTCCTGTTTGAACAGCAGTTTATGCCAGGTCATGCATGTCCTCTGCTGCAGAACAGTGGCTGGATTATGCATCAGCATAGCTAACAATTATTCCAGTGGCATATACTGAAAATATATCTGAAACGTATTTGGAATACATGCCGTTGATGTGGACCCCCATTGATTTGGCAGCCTTGACTGCCAGCCAGATAGCTTTGTGTGGGATCGCTGTGTCATAACCCACTGGGCAGTCATCAATTCAACATCTATTCCAAATTGGTTCTACATCATTTCATTTAAATGACGTGGAAACAATGTTGATTCAACCGGTGTGTGTGTACTTCTACTATATCAATAAGAGCCTCAGCCAATGGGAATGTTGTTGTGTGTGTGTGCATGTGTGTGTATGTTTATGTGTGTATACATGCTTCCGTGTGTATGTGTGTGGTGTCTGTTAGGTGAGATAAGATGATAAACTAGGTACAGTTAATGCAGTTATTGACTAATCCTATGAAAGGAGTGACTGTATTAAAGGTTACCTTTCTCTCCGACCTGGCTGTCAGTGAATGGGCTCGTGCCTCACCTCACCACACCTCACCTCACCTCACTACAGCCTCACCTCTAATCTGAGTGGCCCTAGGATGTAATGGTACTACTGTGACATGTGTCTTACATTGTGGACTAGGATTAAGTTACGCCTGATCTAGGGTTTGCGTCGTTTTATTTTATTAACCCTAACCCTGGGCCTATATTGTGAGTATCTTGTGATTGGTTGTAAACCAGGAAGCAGTTTTATGTCCTTGAGGGGGGAGTGGAGGAAACTTTTCATCAGAATAAGTTCCTTTAACACGTGGCCTTGTGTTTGTATTAGTGGGGATGGCAGAATGTGTCGGGAGTGCGGCAGTGGGGGGCGGGGTAATTATGTAATTGTTCTGAAATGCCACGGCTCTGTAGTGTTGTCACATTGAGGGAGAGAGGTGAGGCATGAGGAAAGAGAACGAGAGAGAGGTGAGGCATGAGGAAAGAGAATGAGAGAGAGGTGAGGCATGAGGAAAGAGAACGAGAGAGAGGTGAGGCATGAGGAAAGATAACGAGAGAGAGGTGAGGCATGAGAAGAGAGAGGTGGGGCATGAGGAAAGAGAACGAGAGAGAGGTGAGGCATGAGAAGAGAGAGGTGGGGCATGAGGAGAGAGAGGTGGGGCATGAGGAAAGAGAACGAGAGAGAGGTGAGGCATGAGAAGAGAGAGGTGGGGCATGAGGAAAGAGAACGAGAGAGAGATGAGGCATGAGAAGAGAGAGGTGGGGCATGAGGAGAGAGAGATGGGGCATGACGAGAGAGAGAGGTGAGGCATGAGAAGAGGGAGGTGGGGCATGAGGAAAGAGAACGAGAGAGAGGTGAGGCATGAGAAGAGAGGTGGGGCATGAGGAAAGAGAACGAGAGAGAGGTGAGGCATGAGAAGAGAGAGGTGGGGCATGAGGAAAGAGAACGAGAGAGAGGTGAGGCATGAGAAGAGAGAGGTGGGGCATGAGGAGAGAGAGCTGGGGCATGAGGAGAGAGAGATGGGGCATGACGAGAGAGAGAGGTTAGGCATGAGAAGAGAGAGGTGGGGTATGAGGAAAGAGAGGTGGGGCATGACGAGAGAGAGAGGTGGGGCATGACGAGGGAGAGAGGTGGGGCATGAGGAGAGAGAGGTGGGGCATGAGGAGAGAGAGGTGGGGCATGACGAGAGAGAGAGGTGAGGCATGAGAAGAGAGAGGTGGGGCATGAGGAAAGAGAGGTGGGGCATGACGAGAGAGAGAGGTGGGGCATGACGAGGGAGAGAGGTGGGGCATGAGGAGAGAGAGGTGGGGCATGAGGAGAGAGAGGTGGGGCATGATGAGAGAGAGAGATGGGGCATGAGGAGAGAGAACGAGAGTGAGGTGGGGCATTAGGAAAGAGAACGAGAGAGAGGTGGGGCATGAGGAAAGAGAGGGAGAGGGGGTTGGGCCTGAGGAGAGAGAGGGGGAGAGATAGAGGTGGGGCATGCGGAGAGAGAGGGAGAGAGAGAGGTGGGGCATGACAAGAAAGAGGGAGAGAGAGAGATGGGGCATGAGGAGAGAGAGAGAGAGAGAGGGGGGGCATGAGGAGAGAGAGGGAGAGAGAGAGGTGGGGCATGACAAGAGAGAGGGAGAGAGAGGGGGGGCATGAGGAGAGAGAGGGAGAGAGAGAGGGGGCATGAGGAGAGAGAGGGAGAGAGAGAGGTGGGGCATGACAAGAGAGAGGGAGAGCGAGAGGTGGCATGAGGAGAGAGAGGGAGAGAGAGGTGGGGCATGACAAGAGAGAGGGAGAGAGAGAGGGTGGGGCATGACAAGAGAGAGGGAGAGAGAGAGAGGTGGGGCATGAGGAGAGAGAGGGAGAGAGAGCGGTGGGGCATGACAAGAGAGAGGGAGAGAGAGAGAGGTGGGGCATGACAAGAGAGAGGGAGAGAGAGAGGTGGGGCATGAGGAGAGAGAGGGAGAGAGAGAGGTGGGGCATGACAAGAGAGAGGGAGAGAGAGAGCGGTGGGGCATGAGGAGAGAGAGGGAGAGAAAGAGGTGGGGCATGACAAGAGAGAGGGAGAGAGAGAGAGGTGGGGCATGACGAGAGAGAGGGAGAGAGAGGTGGGGCATGAGGAGAGAGAGGGAGAGAGAGAGGTGGGGCATGACAAGAGAGAGGGAGAGAGAGAGGGGGCATGAGTGGACAGAGGGAGATAGAGAGGGGGCATGAGGAGAGAGAGGGAGAGAGAGAGGTGGGGCATGACGAGAGAGAGAGAGAGAGAGAGAGAGAGAGAGAGAGAGAGAGAGAGAGAGAGAGAGAGGGGGCATGAGGAGAGAGAGGGAGAGAGAGAGAGAGAGAGAGAGAGAGAGAGAGAGAGAGAGAGAGAGGGGCATGAGGAGAGAGAGGGAGAGAGAGAGGTGGGGCATGACAAGAGAGGGAGAGAGAGAGGTGGGGCAAGGAGGAGAGAGAGAGGGGTGGGGCATGACGAGAGAGAGAGAGAGAGAGAGAGAGAGAGAGAGAGAGAGAGAGAGAGGGGGCATGAGGAGAGAGAGGGAGAGAGAGAGGTGGGGCATGACAAGAGAGAGGGAGAGAGAGAGGTGGGGCATGAGGAGAGAGAGGGAGAGAGAGAGAGGGGGGGCATGACGAGAGAGAGAGAGAGAGAGAGAGAGAGAGAGAGAGAGAGAGAGAGAGAGAGAGAGGGGGCATGAGGGAGAGAGGGAGAGAGAGAGGTGGGGCATGACAAGAGAGAGGGAGAGAGAGAGGTGGGGCATGAGGAGAGAGAGAGAGGGGTGGGGCATGAAGAGAGAGAGGGAGAGAAAGAGGTGGGGCATGACAAGAGAGAGGGAGAGAGAGGTGGGGCATGAGGAGAGAGAGAGAGAGAGAGGTGGGGCATGACAAGAGAGAGGGAGAGAGAGAGGGGGCATGAGTGGACAGAGGGAGATAGAGAGGGGGCATGAGGAGAGAGAGGGAGAGAGAGAGGGGGGGCATGACAAGAGAGAGGGAGAGAGAGAGAGGGGTCATGAGGAGAGAGAGGGAGAGAGAGAGGTGGGGCATGACAAGAGAGAGGGAGAGAGAGAGAGGTGGGGCATGAGGAAAGAGAACGAGAGAGAGGTGAGGCATGAGAAGAGAGAGGTGGGGCATGAGGAGAGAGAGGTGGGGCATGAGGAAAGAGAACGAGAGAGAGGCGAGGCATGAGAAGAGAGAGGTGGGGCATGAGGAAAGAGAACAAGAGAGAGGTGAGGCATGAGAAGAGAGAGGTGAGGCATGAGAAGAGAGAGGTGGGGCATGAGGAAAGAGAACGAGAGAGAGGTGAGGCATGAGAAGAGAGAGGTGGGGCATGAGCAAAGAGAACGAGAGAGAGGTGAGGCATGAGAAGAGAGAGGTGGGGCATGAGGAGAGAGAGGTGGGGCATGAGGAGAGAGATGGGGCATGACGAGAGAGAGAGGTGAGGCATGAGAAGAGAGAGGTGGGGCATGAGGAAAGAGAGGTGGGGCATGAGAAGAGAGAGGTGGGGCATGACGAGAGAGAGAGGTGGGGCATGACGAGGAGAGAGGTGGGGCATGAGGAGAGAGAGGTGGGGCATGAGGAGAGAGAGGTGGGGCATGACGAGAGAGAGAGGTGGGGCATGAGGAGAGAGAACGAGAGAGAGGTGGGGCATTAGGAAAGAGAATGAGTGAGAGGTGGGGCATTAGGAAAGAGAACGAGAGAGAGGTGGGGCATGAGGAGAGAGAGGGGGAGGGATAGAGGTGGGGCATGCGGAGAGAGAGGGAGAGAGAGAGGTGGGGCATGACAAGAAAGAGGGAGAGAGAGAGATGGGGCATGAGGAGAGAGAGAGAGGGGGCATGAGGAGAGAGAGGGAGAGAGAGAGAGGTGGGGCATGACAAGAGAGAGGGAGAGAGAGAGAGGTGGGGCATGAGGAGAGAGAGGGAGAGAGAGAGGTGGGGCATGAGGAGAGAGAGGGAGAGAAAGAGAGGTGGGGCATGGAGAGAGAGGGAGAGAGAGGGAGAGAGAGAGGTGGGGCATGACAAGAGAGAGGGAGAGAGAGAGAGATGGGGCATGAGGAGAGAGAGGGAGAGAGAGGTGGGGCATGACAAGAGAGAGGGAGAGAGAGAGGGGGCATGAGGAGAGAGAGGGAGAGAGAGAGGGGGCATGAGGAGAGAGGGAGAGAGAGAGGTGGGGCATGACAAGAGAGAGGAGAGAGAGAGGGGGCATGAGGAGAGAGAGGGAGAGAGAGAGGTGGGGCATGACAAGAGAGAGGGAGAGAGAGAGGTGGGGCATGACAAGAGAGAGGGAGAGAGAGAGAGGTGGGGCATGAGGAGAGAGAGGGAGAGAGAGAGGGAGAGAGAGAGAGGTGGGGCATGAGGAGAGAGAGGGAGAGAAAGAGGTGGGGCATGACAAGAGAGAGGGAGAGAGAGAGAGGTGGGGCATGAGGAGAGAGAGGGAGAGAGAGAGGTGGGGCATGAGGAGAGAGAGGTGGGGCATGACAAGAGAGAGGGAGAGAGAGGGGGCATGAGGAGAGAGAGGGAGAGAGAGAGGGGGCATGAGGAGAGAGAGGGAGAGAAAGAGGTGGGGCATGACAAGAGAGAGGGAGAGAGAGAGAGGTGGGGCATGAGGAGAGAGAGGGAGAGAGAGAGGTGGGGCATGACAAGAGAGAGGGAGAGAGAGAGGGGGCATGAGGAGACAGAGGGAGAGAGAGGTGGGGCATGACAAGAGAGAGAGAGAGAGGGGTCATGAGGAGAGAGAGGGAGCGAGAGAGGTGGGGCATGACAAGAGAGAGGGAGAGAGAGAGAGGTGGGGCATGAGGAGAGAGAGGGAGAGAGAGAGGTGGGGCATAAGGAGAGAGAGGGAGAGAGAGAGGTGGGGCATGAGGAGAGAGAGGTGGGGCATGACAAGAGAGAGGGAGAGAGAGAGGGGGCATGACAAGAGAGAGGGAGAGAGAGAGAGGTGGGGCTTGAGGAGAGAGAGGGAGAGAGAGTTGGGGCATGACAAGAGAGAGGGAGAGAAAGAGAGGTGGGGCATGAGGAGAGAGAGGGAGAGAGAGAGGTGGGGCATGGGGAGAGAGAGAGGCGGGGCATGAGGAGAGAGAGATGGGGCATGAGGAGAGAGAGGGAGAGAGAGAGGAGGGGCATGGGGAGAGAGAGTGAGAGAGAGAGGTGGGGCATGAGGAGACAGAGGGAGAGAGAGAGAGGTGGGGCATGAGGAGAGAGAGGGAGAGAGAGAGGTGGGGCATGACAAGAGAGAGGGAGAGAGAGAGGGGGCATGACAGGAGAGAGGGAGAGAGAGAGGTGGGGAATGAGAAGAGAGAGGGAGAGAGAGGGGGCATGAGGAGAGAGAGGGAGAGAGAGAGGGGGCGTGAGGAGAGAGAGGGAGAGAGAGAGGGAGAGAGAGAGGGGGCATGACAAGAGAGAGGGAGAGAGAGAGGGGGCATGACAAGAGAGAGGGAGAGAGAGAGGGGGCATGAGGAGAGAGTGGAGAGAGAGAGGGGGCATGAGGAGAGGGGAGAGAGAGAGGGGGCATGAGGAGAGAGGGAGAGAGAGGGGGCATGAGGAGAGAGAGGGAGAGAGAGAGGGGGAATAAGGAGAGAGAGAGGGGGAATGAGGAGAGAGAGAGGGAGAGAGAGAGGGGGCATGAGGAGAGAGAGGGAGAGAGAGAGGGGGCATGAGGAGAGAGAGGGAGAGAGAGAGGGGGCATGACAAGAGAGAGGGAGAGAGAGAGGGGGCATGACAAGAGAGGGAGAGAGAGAGGGGGCATGAGGAGAGAGTGGGAGAGAGAGAGGGGGCATGAGGAGAGAGGGAGAGAGAGGGGGCATGAGGAGAGAGAGGGAGAGAGAGAGGGGGAATGAGGAGAGAGAGAGGGGGAATGAGGAGAGAGAGGGGGGGGCATGAGTAGAGAGAGGGAGAGAGAGAGGGGGAATGAGGAGAAAGAGGGAGAGAGAGAGGGGGAATGAGGAGAGAGAGAGGGGGAATGAGGAGAGAGAGAGAGGGGGAATGAGGAGAGAGAGAGGGGGGGCATGAGGAGAGAGAGAGGGGGAATGAGGAGAGAGAGGGAGAGAGAGAGAGGGGGAATGAGGAGAGAGAGGGAGAGAGAGAGGGGGAATGAGGAGAGAGAGAGGTGGGGCAAATAAAAAGGTACTTACTCATATTTGATTATTTATTTGATTTAGAATCTGTGCACATTTTCAATGAAGCATTTAACAACATATAAAATATGAATGTATAATATCTAAAAAGGTAAATAGAAAATACTTCAACTATCGTTGCAAACAAAATAAAAATAGGCCAAAATATATATACAGTATATATTTTTAAACCTTTATTTAACCAGGCAAGTCAGTTTAGAACAAATTCTTGTTTTCAATGATAGACTAGGAACAGTGGGTTAACTGCCTGTTCAGGGGCAGAACGACAGATTTGTACCTTGTCAGCTCGGGGGTTTGAACTTGCAACCTTCCGGTTACTAGTCCAATGCTCTAACCACTAGGCTACGTTGCTGGCATTTGGAGCTTGTCTGTTTTGCATGTTATTTTGGAATTAATACGTGTCACATATCAATTTGGATTTGGGTCAGGTGTTGGCACCAACTCACAAAACCCCCATTTCTGGACCGTGTAAATTGGGGCCATGTCTTTGCAGATGTAAGTTGTAACGGTGGCTGTTCTCCTTCCATCTTCATGGTTCTTCACCATATGGTGTGCCGAGGGCAAAAGCCCCTTGTAACGTCTGAGTCGAGGGTTTGTTTTGAGCACTCAACTGTACTTCTTTGGGTCTCATCCATAGACTCTCTCCGGCCTGTTCCACATGACTCCTGCGTAGGTGGTAATAGAGGTTAGTGGTGTTTGAGCCTGTTGTCGGGACCGGCCTGTTCCACATGACTCCTGCGTAGGTGGTAATAGAGGTTAGTGGTGTTTGAGCCTGTTGTCGGGACCGGCCTGTTCCACATGACTCCTGCGTAGGTGGTAATAGAGGTTAGTGGTGTTTGAGCCTGTTGTCGGGACCGGCCTGTTCCACATGACTCCTGCGTAGGTGGTAATAGAGGTTAGTGGTGTTTGAGCCTGTTGCCGGGACCGGCCTGTTCCACATGACTCCTGCATAGGTGGTAATAGAGGTTAGTGGTGTTTGAGCCTGTTGTCGGGACCGGCCTGTTCCACATGACTCCTGCGTAGGTGGTAATAGAGGTTAGTGGTGTTTGAGCCTGTTGTCGGGACCGGCCTGTTCCACATGACTCCTGTGTAGGTGGTAATAGAGGTTAGTGGTGTTTGAGCCTGTTGTCGGGACCGGCCTGTTCCACATGACTCCTGCGTAGGTGGTAATAGAGGTTAGTGGTGTTTGAGCCTGTTGTCGGGACCGGCCTGTTCCACATGACTCCTGCGTAGGTGGTAATAGAGGTTAGTGGTGTTTGAGCCTGTTGCCGGGACCGGCCTGTTCCACATGACTCCTGCGTAGGTGGTAATAGAGGTTAGTGGTGTTTGAGCCTGTTGTCGGGACCGGCCTGTTCCACATGACTCCTGCGTAGGTGGTAATAGAGGTTAGTGGTGTTTGAGCCTGTTGTCGGGACCGGCCTGTTCCACATGACTCCTGCGTAGGTGGTAATAGAGGTTAGTGGTGTTTGAGCCTGTTGTCGGGACCGGCCTGTTCCACATGACTCCTGCGTAGGTGGTAATAGAGGTTAGTGGTGTTTGAGCCTGTTGCCGGGACCGGCCTGTTCCACATGACTCCTGCGTAGGTGGTAATAGAGGTTAGTGGTGTTTGAGCCTGTTGTCGGGACCGGCCTGTTCCACATGACTCCTGCGTAGGTGGTAATAGAGGTTAGTGGTGTTTGAGCCTGTTGTCGGGACCGGCCTGTTCCACATGACTGCTGCGTAGGTGGTAATAGAGGTTAGTGGTGTTTGAGCCTGTTGCCTGGACCGGCCTGTTCCACATGACTCCTGCGTAGGTGGTAATAGAGGTTAGTGGTGTTTGAGCCTGTTGTCGGGACCGGCCTGTTCCACATGACTCCTGCGTAGGTGGTTATAGAGGTTAGTGGTGTTTGAGCCTGTTGTCGGGACCGGCCTGTTCCACATGACTCCTGCGTAGGTGGTAATAGAGGTTAGTGGTGTTTGAGCCTGTTGCCTGGACCGGCCTGTTCCACATGACTCCTGCGTAGGTGGTAATAGAGGTTAGTGGTGTTTGAGCCTGTTGCCTGGACCGGCCTGTTCCACATGACTCCTGCGTAGGTGGTAATAGAGGTTAGTGGTGTTTGAGCCTGTTGCCGGGACCGGCCTGTTCCACATGACTCCTGCGTAGGTGGTAATAGAGGTTAGTGGTGTTTGAGCCTGTTGCCTGGACCGGCCTGTTCCACATGACTCCTGCGTAGGTGGTAATAGAGGTTAGTGGTGTTTGAGCCTGTTGTCGGGACCGGCCTGTTCCACATGACTCCTGCGTAGGTGGTAATAGAGGTTAGTGGTGTTTGAGCCTGTTGTCGGGACCGGCCTGTTCCACATGACTCCTGCGTAGGTGGTAATAGAGGTTAGTGGTGTTTGAGCCTGTTGTCGGGACCGGCCTGTTCCACATGACTCCTGCGTAGGTGGTAATAGAGGTTAGTGGTGTTTGAGCCTGTTGTCGGGACCGGCCTGTTCCACATGACTCCTGCGTAGGTGGTAATAGAGGTTAGTGGTGTTTGAGCCTGTTGCCTGGACCGGCCTGTTCCACATGACTCCTGCGTAGGTGGTAATAGAGGTTAGTGGTGTTTGAGCCTGTTGCCTGGACCGGCCTGTTCCACATGACTCCTGCGTAGGTGGTAATAGAGGTTAGTGGTGTTTGAGCCTGTTGTCGGGACCGGCCTGTTCCACATGACTCCTGCGTAGGTGGTAATAGAGGTTAGTGGTGTTTGAGCCTGTTGCCTGGACCGGCCTGTTCCACATGACTCCTGCGTAGGTGGTAATAGAGGTTAGTGGTGTTTGAGCCTGTTGCCTGGACCGGCCTGTTCCACATGACTCCTGCGTAGGTGGTAATAGAGGTTAGTGGTGTTTGAGCCTGTTGTCGGGACCGGCCTGTTCCACATGACTCCTGCGTAGGTGGTAATAGAGGTTAGTGGTGTTTGAGCCTGTTGTCGGGACCGGCCTGTTCCACATGACTCCTGCGTAGGTGGTAATAGAGGTTAGTGGTGTTTGAGCCTGTTGTCGGGACCGGCCTGTTCCACATGACTCCTGCGTAGGTGGTAATAGAGGTTAGTGGTGTTTGAGCCTGTTGTCGGGACCGGCCTGTTCCACATGACTCCTGCGTAGGTGGTAATAGAGGTTAGTGGTGTTTGAGCCTGTTGTCGGGACCGGCCTGTTCCACATGACTCCTGCGTAGGTGGTAATAGAGGTTAGTGGTGTTTGAGCCTGTTGCCGGGACCGGCCTGTTCCACATGACTCCTGCGTAGGTGGTAATAGAGGTTAGTGGTGTTTGAGCCTGTTGTCGGGACCGGCCTGTTCCACATGACTCCTGCGTAGGTGGTAATAGAGGTTAGTGGTGTTTGAGCCTGTTGTCGGGACCGGCCTGTTCCACATGACTCCTGCGTAGGTGGTAATAGAGGTTAGTGGTGTTTGAGCCTGTTGTCGGGACCGGCCTGTTCCACATGACTCCTGCGTAGGTGGTAATAGAGGTTAGTGGTGTTTGAGCCTGTTGTCGGGACCGGCCTGTTCCACATGACTCCTGCGTAGGTGGTAATAGAGGTTAGTGGTGTTTGAGCCTGTTGTCGGGACCGGCCTGTTCCACATGACTCCTGCGTAGGTGGTAATAGAGGTTAGTGGTGTTTGAGCCTGTTGTCGGGACCGGCCTGTTCCACATGACTCCTGCGTAGGTGGTAATAGAGGTTAGTGGTGTTTGAGCCTGTTGTCGGGACCGGCCTGTTCCACATGACTCCTGCGTAGGTGGTTATAGAGGTTAGTGGTGTTTGAGCCTGTTGTCGGGACCGGCCTGTTCCACATGACTCCTGCGTAGGTGGTAATAGAGGTTAGTGGTGTTTGAGCCTGTTGTCGGGACCGGCCTGTTCCACATGACTCCTGCGTAGGTGGTAATAGAGGTTAGTGGTGTTTGAGCCTGTTGTCGGGACCGGCCTGTTCCACATGACTCCTGCGTAGGTGGTAATAGAGGTTAGTGGTGTTTGAGCCTGTTGTCGGGACCGGCCTGTTCCACATGACTCCTGCGTAGGTGGTAATAGAGGTTAGTGGTGTTTGAGCCTGTTGTCGGGACCGGCCTGTTCCACATGACTCCTGCGTAGGTGGTAATAGAGGTTAGTGGTGTTTGAGCCTGTTGCCTGGACCGGCCTGTTCCACATGACTCCTGCGTAGGTGGTAATAGAGGTTAGTGGTGTTTGAGCCTGTTGTCGGGACCGGCCTGTTCCACATGACTCCTGCGTAGGTGGTAATAGAGGTTAGTGGTGTTTGAGCCTGTTGTCGGGACCGGCCTGTTCCACATGACTCCTGCGTAGGTGGTAATAGAGGTTAGTGGTGTTTGAGCCTGTTGTCGGGACCGGCCTGTTCCACATGACTCCTGCGTAGGTGGTAATAGAGGTTAGTGGTGTTTGAGCCTGTTGCCGGGACCGGCCTGTTCCACATGACTCCTGCGTAGGTGGTAATAGAGGTTAGTGGTGTTTGAGCCTGTTGTCGGGACCGGCCTGTTCCACATGACTCCTGCGTAGGTGGTAATAGAGGTTAGTGGTGTTTGAGCCTGTTGTCGGGACCGGCCTGTTCCACATGACTCCTGCGTAGGTGGTAATAGAGGTTAGTGGTGTTTGAGCCTGTTGTCGGGACCGGCCTGTTCCACATGACTCCTGCGTAGGTGGTAATAGAGGTTAGTGGTGTTTGAGCCTGTTGCCGGGACCGGCCTGTTCCACATGACTCCTGCGTAGGTGGTAATAGAGGTTAGTGGTGTTTGAGCCTGTTGTCGGGACCGGCCTGTTCCACATGACTGCTGCGTAGGTGGTAATAGAGGTTAGTGGTGTTTGAGCCTGTTGTCGGGACCGGCCTGTTCCACATGACTCCTGCGTAGGTGGTAATAGAGGTTAGTGGTGTTTGAGCCTGTTGTCGGGACCGGCCT
Organism: Oncorhynchus keta; assembly: GCF_023373465.1. Classification (NCBI taxonomy): domain Eukaryota; kingdom Metazoa; phylum Chordata; class Actinopteri; order Salmoniformes; family Salmonidae; genus Oncorhynchus; species Oncorhynchus keta. The sequence goes on along the minus strand of NC_068449.1, from coordinate 13,092,596 downwards.
GTTCCACATGACTCCTGCGTAGGTGGTAATAGAGGTTAGTGGTGTTTGAGCCTGTTGTCGGGACCGGCCTGTTCCACATGACTCCTGCGTAGGTGGTAATAGAGGTTAGTGGTGTTTGAGCCTGTTGTCGGGACCGGCCTGTTCCACATGACTCCTGCGTAGGTGGTAATAGAGGTTAGTGGTGTTTGAGCCTGTTGTCGGGACCGGCCTGCTGGATATGTTGCAGAGGGCGGTTTTCTGGTCGGTGTCAGACTGTTCATACCCAAACCACGTCCACGCGACCGAAGTTGCCCCTCTTTTAGGTACGGTCTCCGTGCTCTGTGTCACGTTCACTCTTCCACATGTGCAAGAACGCGTCGTTCAATCGCCGGAAAGAGAAAGAGTACGATTTGCTGCACAACAAAATAAACGATAGAGCATAATATGAAACGATAAACGTTTATCTATCGTCACACTATATATATCGTCATATCGCCCGGCCCTAATATACAATAGTATCAGGTGTCCAGGCATGGAGAAGACGATCAGGAGGTCTGTCTCTCAGTGGGAGAATATGTCAGTACATTTCAGTAGATAGCCCTCTCTGAACCTAGTAACTGATGGGGGTTAAGAAATAACCATCATGAGTCAGGAGAACTGACATTCTGTCAGCAGGCTAGTAAGCCATCTGTCCTCTAGGCACACGTGTGTGTGTGTGTGTGTGTGTGTGTGTGTGTGTGTGTGTGTGTGTGTGTGTGTGTGTGTGTGTGTGTGTGTGTGTGTGTGTGTGTGTGTGTGTGTGTGTGTGTGTGTGTGTGTGTGTGTGTGTGTGTGTGTGTGTGTGTGTCCCTGACTCAGCATGTCCCTGACTCAGCAGAAACAGGGGGATATATCAAGAGGAGAGTGACAGCCAACAAAGCAAGCCTTCTTCTCTCTCTCACTGTTTTTCATTGTTAGGGACAAATCCCATCTTGAAAACTGCTGACGTTCACGTAAATCATGCATAGTCAATGGGAGATTTTACCCAAACATAGTCAATGGGAGATTTTACCCAAACATAGTCAATGGGAGATTTTACCCAAACATAGTCAATGGGAGATTTTACCCAAACATAGTCAATGGGAGATTTTACCCAAACATAGTCAATGGGAGATTTTACCCAAACATAGTCAATGGGAGATTTTACCCAAACATAGTCAATGGGAGATTTTATCCAAACATTTACCCAAACATAGTCAATGGGAGATTTTACCCAAACATAGTCAATGGGAGATTTTACCCAAACATACATGGGAGATTTTACCCAAACATAGTCAATGGGAGATTTTACCCAAACATAGTCAATGGGAGATTTTACCCAAACATAGTCAATGGGAGATTTTACCCAAACATAGTCAATGGGAGATTTTACCCAAACATAGTCAATGGGAGATTTTACCCAAACATAGTCAATGGGAGATTTTACCCAAACATAGTCAATGGGAGATTTTACCCAAACATAGTCAATGGGAGATTTTACCCAAACATAGTCAATGGGAGATTTTATCCAAACATAGTCAATGGGAGATTTTACCCAAACATAGTCAATGGGAGATTTTACCCAAACATAGTCAATGGGAGATTTTACCCAAACATAGTCAATGGGAGATTTTACCCAAACATAGTCAATGGGAGATTTTACCCAAACATAGTCAATGGGAGATTTTACCCAAACATAGTCAATGGGAGATTTTACCCAAACATAGTCAATGGGAGATTTTACCCAAACATAGTCAATGGGAGATTTTACCCAGATAATGGTAGGTGTGGTTAAGACATACAATACAGGATAGTGCACATTTTGTCTGTCTTTTGGACTGTTAGTGAATAGTTAGGTCTGAATCCTAACTTTGTTCACATTGGCCTTCCAGTGAAATGGTTTCCTCTCCCTCCCCTGGGCCCTGTTGGTTCTAGTCAAATCAAATCAAATCACATTTTATGTGTCACATACACATGGTTAGCAGATGTTTATGCGAGTGTAGCGAAATGCTTGTGCTTCTAGTTCCGACAATGCAGTAATAACCAACAAGTAATCTAACTAACAATTCCAAAACTACTGTCTTATACACAGTGTAAGGGGATAAAGAATATGTACATAAAGATATATGAATGACTGATGGTACAGAGCAGCATAGGCAAGATACAGTAGATGGTATTGAGTACAGTATATACATATGAGATGAGTATGTAAACAAAGTGGCATAGTTAAAGTGGCTAGTGATACATGTATTACATAAGGATGCAGTAGATGATATAGAGTACAGTATATACAGTGCCTTGCAAAGTATTCGGCCCCCTTGAACTTTGCGACCTTTTGCCACATTTCAGGCTTCAAACATAAAGATATAAAACTGTATTTTTTTGTGAAGAATCAACAACAAGTGGGACACAATCATGAAGTGGAACGACATTTATTGGATATTTCAAACTTTTTTAACAAATCAAAAACTGAAAAATTGGGCGTGCAAAATTATTCAGCCCCCTTAAGTTAATACTTTGTAGCGCCACCTTTTGCTGCGATTACAGCTGTAAGACGCTTGGGGTATGTCTCTATCAGTTTTGCACATCGAGAGACTGACATTTTTTCCCATTCCTCCTTGCAAAACAGCTTGAGCTCAGTGAGGTTGGATGGAGAGCATTTGTGAACAGCAGTTTTCAGTTCTTTCCACAGATTCTCGATTGGGTTCAGGTCTGGACTTTGACTTGGCCATTCTAACACCTGGATATGTTTATTTTTGAACCATTCCATTGTAGATTTTGCTTTATGTTTTGGATCATTGTCTTGTTGGAAGACAAATCTCCGTCCCAGTCTCAGGTCTTTTGCAGACTCCATCAGGTTTTCTTCCAGAATAGTCCTGTATTTGGCTCCATCCATCTTCCCATCAATTTGAACCATCTTTCCTGTCCCTGCTGAAGAAAAGCAGGCCCAAACCATGATGCTGCCACCACCATGTTTGACAGTGGGGATGGTGTGTTCAGGGTGATGAGCAGTGTTGCTTTTACGCCAAACATAACGTTTTGCATTGTTGCCAAAAACTTCAATTTTGGTTTCATCTGACCAGAGCACCTTCTTCCACATGTTTGGTGTGTCTCCCAGGTGGCTTGTGGCAAACTTTAAACAACCCTTTTTATGGATATCTTTAAGAAATGGCTTTCTTCTTGCCACTCTTCCATAAAGGCCAGATTTGTGCAATATACGACTGATTGTTGTCCTATGGACAGAGTCTCCCACCTCAGCTGTAGATCTCTGCAGTTCATCCAGAGTGATCATGGGCCTCTTGGCTGCATCTCTGATCAGTCTTCTCCTTGTATGAGCTGAAAGTTTAGAGGGACGGCGAGGTCTTGGTAGATTTGCATTGGTCTGATACTCCTTCCATTTCAATATTATCGCTTGCACAGTGCTCCTTGGGATGTTTAAAGCTTGGGAAATCTTTTTGTATCCAAATCCGGCTTTAAACTTCTTCACAACAGTATCTCGGACCTGCCTGGTTGACTATCACAGTGCAGGTACATTTATACGGAGACTTGATTACACACAGGTGGATTGTATTTATCATCATTAGTCATTTAGGTCAACATTGGATCATTCAGAGATCCTCACTGAACTTCTGGAGAGAGTTTGCTGCACTGAAAGTAAAGGGGCTGAATAATTTTGCACGCCCAATTTTTCAGTTTTTGATTTGTTAAAAAAGTTTGAAATATCCAATAAATGTCATTCCACTTCATGATTGTGTCCCACTTGTTGTTGATTCTTCACAAAAAAATACAGTTTTATATCTTTATGTTTGATGCCTGAAATGTGGCAAGAGGTCGCAAAGTTCAAGGGGGCCGAATACTTTCGCAAGGCACTGTACGTATGCATATGAGATGAATAATGTAGGGTATGTAACATTATATAAGGTAGCATTGTTTAAAGTGGCTAGTGATATATTTACATCATTTCCCGTCAATTTCCATTATTAAAGTGGCTGGAGTTGAGTCAGTGTCAGTGTGTTGGCAGCAGCCACTCAATGTTAGTGGTGGCTGTTTAACAGTCTGATGGCCTTGAGATAGAAGCTGTTTTTCAGTCTCTCGGTCCCAGCTTTGATGCACCTGTACTGACCTCGCCTTCTGGATGATAGCGGGGTGAACAGGCAGTGGCTCGGGTGTTTGTTGTCCTTGATGATCTTTATGGCCTTCCTGTAACATCGGGTGGTGTAGGTGTCCTGGAGGGCAGGTAGTTTGCCCCCGGTGATGCGTTGTGCAGACCTCACTACCCTTTGGAGAGCCTTACGGTTGTGGGCGGAGCAGTTGCCGTACCAGGCGGTGATACAGCCCGCCAGGATGCTCTCGATTGTGCATCTGTAGAAGTTTGTGAGTGCTTTTGGTGACAAGCCGAATTTCTTCAGCCTCCTGAGGTTGAAGAGGCGCTGCTGCGCCTTCTTCACGATGCTGTCTGTGTGAGTGGACCAATTCAGTTTGTCTGTGATGTGTATGCCGAGGAACTTAAAACTTGCTACCCTCTCCACTACTGTTCCATCGATGTGGATAGGGGTTGTTCCCTCTGCTGTTTCCTGAAGTCCACAATCATCTCCTTAGTTATGTTGACGTTGAGTGTGAGGTTATTTTCCTGACACCACACTCCGAGGGCCCTCACCTCCTCCCTGTAGGCCATCTCGTCGTTGTTGGTAATCAAGCCTACCACTGTTGTGTCGTCCGCAAACTTGATGATTGAGTTGGAGGCGTGCGTGGCCACGCAGTCGTGGGTGAACAGGGAGTACAGGAGAGGGCTCAGAACGCACCCTTGTGGGGCCCCAGTGTTGAGGATCAGCGGGGTGGAGATGTTGTTGCCTACCCTCACCACCTGGGGGCGGCCCGTCAGGAAGTCCAGTAACCAGTTGCACATGGCGGGGTCGAGACCCAGGGTCTCGAGCTTGATGACGAGCTTGGAAGGTACTATGGTGTTGAATGCCGAGCTGTAGTCGATGAACAGCATTCTCACATAGGTATTCCTCTTGTCCAGATGGGTTAGGGCAGTGTGCAGTGTGGTTGAGATTGCATTGTCTGTGGACCTATTTGGGCGGTAAGCAAATTGGAGTGGGTCTAGGGTGTCAGGTAGGGTGGAGGTGATATGGTCCTTGACTAGTCTCTCAAAGCACTTCATGATGACGGAAGTGAGTGCTACGGGGCGATAGTCGTTTAGCTCAGTTACCTTAGCTTTCTTGGGAACAGGAACAATGGTGGCCCTCTTGAAGCATGTGGGAACAGCAGACTGGTATAGGGATTGATTGAATATGTCCGTAAACACACCGGCCAGCTGGTCTGCGCATGCTCTGAGGGCGCGGCTGGGGATGCCGTCTGGGCCTGCAGCCTTGCGAGGGTTAACATGTTTAAATGTCTTACTCACCTCGGCTGCAGTGAACGAGAGTACGCATGTTTTCGTTGCAGGCCGTGTCAGTGGCACTGTATTGTCCTCAAAGCGGGCAAAAAAGTGATTTAGTCTGCCTGGGAGCAAGACATCCTGGTCCGTGACTGGGCTGGTTTTCTTCTTGTAGTCCGTGATTGACTGTAGACCCTGCCACATGCCTCTTGTGTCTGAGCCGTTGAATTGAGATTCTACTTTGTCTCTGTACTGACGCTTAGCTTGTTTGATAGCCTTGCGGAGGGAATAGCTGCACTGTTTGTATTCGGTCATGTTACCAGTCACCTTGCCCTGATTAAAAGCAGTGGTTCGCGCTTTCAGTTTCACGCGAATGCTGCCATCAATCCACGGTTTCTGGTTAGGGAATGTTTTAATCGTTGCTATGGGAACGACATCTTCAACGCACGTTCTAATGAACTCGCACACCGAATCAGCGTATTCGTCAATGTTGTTATCTGACGTAATACGAAACATATCCCAGTCCATGTGATGGAAGCAGTCTTGGAGTGTGGAGTCAGCTTGGTCGGACCAGCGTTGGACAGACCTCAGCGTGGGAGCCTCTTGTTTTAGTTTCTGTCTGTAGGCAGGGATCAACAAAATGGAGTCGTGGTCAGCTTTTCCGAAAGGAGCCTTATATGCGTCGCGGAAGTTAGAGTAACACTGATCCAAGGTTTTTCCACCCCTGGTTGCGCAATCGATATGCTGATAAAATTTAGGGAGTCTTGTTTTCAGATTAGCCTTGTTAAAATCCCCAGCTACAATGAATGCAGCCTCCGGATAAATGGTTTCCAGTTTGCAAAGAGTCAAATAAAGTTTGTTCAGAGCCATCGATGTGTCTGCTTGGGGGGGGATATATACGGCTGTGATTATAATCAAAGAGAATTCTCTTGGTAGATAATGTGGTCGACATTTGATTGTGAGGAATTCTAAATCAGGTGAACAGAAGGTGTTAGTGGTGCTGCCTTCTCTGTGACAGAGAGACTGGCATGCAGATTCATCCCCATTCAGATGCCAGCGCAGCAGAGGGCACTGGGCACCAAGCGTGTTCGTGCATGTGTCTGTGTGTATATATGTGTGTCTGTGTGTGTGTATATATGTGTGTCTGTGGGTGTGTATATATGTGTGTGTGTGTATATATGTGTGTGTGATATACAGAGAGTATTGTGTTTGACTGAGAATGTCCGTGTGTTTATTGCAGCGTATTATGCAATTCCAGCCCTTTTCCTCTGTTTCTGCTGCACAGGGCAGTGGGCCTTTGGAGGCCTGGTTGGTTGCTGTTCTGCACTATGTGACAAATGTATGAGTTAAAAGCCTTATAAAGACGTGATGTGCGGGGATTGAGGACAGGCAGTCAGAGAGGAATGTTAATCACAGTTAGAGTCAGAGAGATGTCCCGGCTGATCCATCCAGGCAATAACATCACTCTGGTGTGTCGTAATGTCATCTAGATTCTATTGATATGACCACACCCTCATCACTCCACAGGATCATCAAGAGTCATCATCAAATTGCCTCGCAAGCGTTTGGGAAATTAAATATTTAGTGTCTTTCTCTCTCTCTCTCTTTCTCCTATCCCTCTCCCCCTCATCCCTCCCTTTCCCCCTCGCCTCACCCCATCCCTCTCCCCGCCACCCTCCCCTCATCCCTCTCCCCTCCACCCTCACCCCATCCCTCTCCCCTCATCCCTCTCCCCTCCACCCTCCCCTCATCCCTCTCCCCTCCACCCTCTAACCCCCTCAGTCTGAGACCATGAACTACGTGGGCCAGTTGGCAGGCCAGGTGTTTGTGCAGGTGAAGGAGCTGTACCGGGGCCTGAACCCGGCCACCCTGTCGGGCTGCATCGATGTCATCGTGGTGCGTCAGCCTGACGGCACCCTGCAGTGCTCGCCCTTCCACGTTCGCTTCGGCAAGATGGGTGTGCTGCGCTCCCGTGAGAAAGTGGTGAGAGGACACAGGGAGGCTGTGTGCGGTGGGGGGTCTGGGTTAAGGAGCACTGGGGCAGAGGACATTGGGTAGAAGAGGGTGCTTACAGAAATTACCACACAGAAAGAGAGAGGGAGAAAAGGGGATGAAGGGAGAGAGATGAATCATTCATTTCTCTACCACGTATACCTGTAGCTGTCCTTGACCTGAGCTGACACGGACAAAATGGACAATGAGAGTTGCTGAAAGAAATATTTATTGTAGATAGATGAGAGAAGAATGAAAATAAAAAATAGAGAAGGAGGGTTGGATGGGAGAGACAGAGATGATGGTATATTGGAGGGATGGAGATGGAGATAGGTTAGTACGAATAGAAAGAGAGATAGAGGGTAGAGCAGAGGAAAGAGAGATAGAGATGGAGGGTAGAGCAGAGGAAAGAGAGATAGAGAGGGAGGGTAGAGCAGAGGAAAGAGAGATAGAGAGGGAGGGTAGAGCAGAGGAAAGAGAGATAGATATGGAGGGTAGAGCAGAGGAAAGAGATAGAGATGGAGGGTAGAGCAGAGGAAAGAGAGATAGAGATGGAGGGTAGAGCAGAGGAAAGAGAGAGACGTGGAGGGTAGAGCAGAGGAAAGAGAGATATAGATGGAGGGTAGAGCAGAGGAAAGAGAGATAGAGAGGGAGGGTAGAGCAGAGGAAAGAGAGATAGAGAGGGAGGGTAGAGCAGAGGAAAGAGAGATAGAGAGGGAGGGTAGAGCAGAGGAAAGAGAGATAGAGAGGGAGGGTAGAGCAGAGGAAAGAGAGATAGATATGGAGGGTAGAGCAGAGGAAAGAGATAGAGATGGAGGGTAGAGCAGAGGAAAGAGAGATAGAGATGGAGGGTAGAGCAGAGGAAAGAGAGAGACGTGGAGGGTAGAGCAGAGGAAAGAGAGATATAGATGGAGGGTAGAGCAGAGGAAAGAGAGAGGAATGGAGGGTAGAGCAGAGGAAAGAGAGATAGAGATGGAGGGTAGAGCAGAGGAAAGAGAGATAGAGATGGAGGGTAGAGCAGAGGAAAGAGAGAGAGATGGAGGGTCGAGCAGAGGAAAGAGAGAGACATGGAGGGTAGAGCAGAGGAAAGAGAGATAGAGATGGAGGGTAGAGCAGAGGAAAGAGAGATGGAGATGGAGGGTAGAGCAGAGGAAAGAGAGAGACATGGAGGGTAGAGCAGAGGAAAGAGAGAGACATGGAGGGTAGAGCAGAGGAAAGAGAGAGAGATGGAGGGTAGAGCAGAGGAAAGAGAGATAGAGATGGAGGGTAGAGCAGAGGAAAGAGAGAGACATGGAGGGTCGAGCAGAGGAAAGAGAGAGACATGGAGGGTAGAGCAGAGGAAAGAGAGATAGAGATGGAGGGTAGAGCAGAGGAAAGAGAGATAGAGATGGAGGGTAGAGCAGAGGAAAGAGAGAGACATGGAGGGTAGAGCAGAGGAAAGAGAGAGAGATGGAGGGTAGAGCAGAGGAAAGAGAGAGACATGGAGGGTAGAGCAGAGGAAAGAGAGAGACATGGAGGGTAGAGCAGAGGAAAGAGAGATAGAGATGGAGGGTAGAGCAGAGGAAAGAGAGATAGAGATGGAGGGTAGAGCAGAGGAAAGAGAGAGACATGGAGGGTAGAGCAGAGGAAAGAGAGATAGAGATGGAGGGTAGAGCAGAGGAAAGAGAGATAGAGATGGAGGGTAGAGCAGAGGAAAGAGAGAGACATGGAGGGTAGAGCAGAGGAAAGAGAGATAGAGATGGAGGGTAGAGCAGAGGAAAGAGAGATAGAGATGGAGGGTGGAGCAGAGGAAAGAGAGATAGAGATGGAGGGTAGAGCAAAGGAAAGAGAGAGACATGGAGGGTAGAGCAGAGGAAAGAGAGATAGAGATGGAGGGTAGAGCAGAGGAAAGAGAGATAGAGATGGAGGGTAGAGCAGAGGAAAGAGAGACATGGAGTGTAGAGCAGAGGAAAGAGAGATAGAGATGGAGGGTAGAGCAGAGGAAAGAGAGAGACATGGAGGGTAGAGCAGAGGAAAGAGAGATAGAGATGGAGGGTAGAGCAGAGGAAAGAGAGAGACATGGAGGGTAGAGCAGAGGAAAGAGAGATAGAGATGGAGGGTAGAGCAGAGGAAAGAGAGATAGAGATGGAGGGTAGAGCAGAGGAAAGAGAGAGACATGGAGGGTAGAGCAGAGGAAAGAGAGATAGAGATGGAGGGTAGAGCAGAGGAAAGAGAGATAGAGATGGAGGGTGGAGCAGAGGAAAGAGAGATAGAGATGGAGGGTAGAGCAAAGGAAAGAGAGAGACATGGAGGGTAGAGCAGAGGAAAGAGAGATAGAGATGGAGGGTAGAGCAGAGGAAAGAGAGATAGAGATGGAGGGTAGAGCAGAGGAAAGAGAGACATGGAGTGTAGAGCAGAGGAAAGAGAGATAGAGATGGAGGGTAGAGCAGAGGAAAGAGAGAGACATGGAGGGTAGAGCAGAGGAAAGAGAGATAGAGATGGAGGGTAGAGCAGAGGAAAGAGAGATAGAGATGGAGGGTAGAGCAAAGGAAAGAGAGAGACATGGAGGGTAGAGCAGAGGAAAGAGAGATAGAGATGGAGGGTAGAGCAGAGGAAAGAGAGATAGAGATGGAGGGTAGAGCAGAGGAAAGAGAGACATGGAGTGTAGAGCAGAGGAAAGAGAGATAGAGATGGAGGGTAGAGCAGAGGAAAGAGAGAGAGATGGAGGGTAGAGCAGAGGAAAGAGAGAGACATGGAGGGTAGAGCAGAGGAAAGAGAGAGAGATGGAGGGTAGAGCAGAGGAAAGAGAGAGACATGGAGGGTAGAGCAGAGGAAAAGAGAGATAGAGATGGAGGGTAGAGCAGAGGAAAGAGAGAGACATGGAGGGTAGAGCAGAGGAAAGAGAGATAGAGATGGAGGATAGAGCAGAGGAAAGAGAGATAGAGAGGGAGGAAAGAGCAGAGGAAAGAGAGAGGGATGGAGGGTAGAGCAGAGGAAAGAGAGAGGGATGGAGGGTAGAGCAGAGGAAAGAGAGAGACATGGAGGGTAGAGCAGAGGAAAGAGAGAGGGATGGAGGGTAGAGCAGAGGAAAGAGAGAGGGATGGAGGGTAGAGCAGAGGAAAGAGAGAGGCATGGAGGGTAGAGCAGAGGAAAGAGAGAGAGATGGAGGGTAGAGCAAAGGAAAGAGAGAGACATGGAGGGTAGAGCAGAGGAAAGAGAGATAGAGATGGAGGGTAGAGCAGAGGAAAGAGAGAGAGATGGAGGGTAGAGCAGAGGAAAGAGAGATAGAGATGGAGGGTAGAGCAGAGGAAAGAGAGATAGAGATGGAGGATAGAGCAGAGGAAAGAGAGATAGAGATGGAGGGTAGAGTAGAGGAAAGAGAGAGGGATGGAGGGTAGAGCAGAGGAAAGAGAGAGACATGGAGGGTAGAGCAGAGGAAAGAGAGAGACATGGAGGGTAGAGCAGAGGAAAGAGAGAGACATGGAGGGTAGAGCAGAGGAAAGAGAGAGGGATGGAGGGTAGAGCAGAGGAAAGAGAGAGACATGGAGGGTAGAGCAGAGGAAAGAGAGAGGGATGGAGGGTAGAGCAGAGGAAAGAGAGAGGGATGGAGGGTAGAGCAGAGGAAAGAGAGAGGGATGGAGGGTAGAACAGAGGAAAGAGAGAGGGATGGAGGGTAGAGCAGAGGAAAGAGAGAGAGATGGAGGATAGAGCAGAGGAAAGAGAGTGACATGGAGGGTAGAGCAGAGGAAAGAGAGTGACATGGAGGGTAGAGCAGGGGAAAGAGAGAGGGATGGAGGGTAGAGCAGAGGAAAGAGAGATAGAGATGGAGGGTAGAGCAGAGGAAAGAGAGATAGAGATGGAGGGTAGAGCAGAGGAAAGAGAGACATGGAGTGTAGAGCAGAGGAAAGAGAGATAGAGATGGAGGGTAGAGCAGAGGAAAGAGAGAGAGATGGAGGGTAGAGCAGAGGAAAGAGAGAGACATGGAGGGTAGAGCAGAGGAAAGAGAGAGAGATGGAGGGTAGAGCAGAGGAAAGAGAGAGACATGGAGGGTAGAGCAGAGGAAAGAGAGATAGAGATGGAGGGTAGAGCAGAGGAAAGAGAGAGAGATGGAGGGTAGAGCAGAGGAAAGAGAGATAGAGATGGAGGATAGAGCAGAGGAAAGAGAGATAGAGATGGAGGGTAGAGCAGAGGAAAGAGAGAGGGATGGAGGGTAGAGCAGAGGAAAGAGAGAGGGATGGAGGGTAGAGCAGAGGAAAGAGAGAGACATGGAGGGTAGAGCAGAGGAAAGAGAGAGGGATGGAGGGTAGAGCAGAGGAAAGAGAGAGGGATGGAGGGTAGAGCAGAGGAAAGAGAGAGGCATGGAGGGTAGAGCAGAGGAAAGAGAGAGAGATGGAGGGTAGAGCAAAGGAAAGAGAGAGACATGGAGGGTAGAGCAGAGGAAAGAGAGATAGAGATGGAGGGTAGAGCAGAGGAAAGAGAGAGAGATGGAGGGTAGAGCAGAGGAAAGAGAGATAGAGAGGGAGGGTAGAGCAGAGGAAAGAGAGATAGAGATGGAGGATAGAGCAGAGGAAAGAGAGATAGAGATGGAGGGTAGAGTAGAGGAAAAGAGAGAGGGATGGAGGGTAGAGCAGAGGAAAAGAGAGAGACATGGAGGGTAGAGCAGAGGAAAAGAGAGAGACATGGAGGGTAGAGCAGAGGAAAGAGAGAGACATGGAGGGTAGAGCAGAGGAAAGAGAGAGGGATGGAGGGTAGAGCAGAGGAAAGAGAGAGACATGGAGGGTAGAGCAGAGGAAAGAGAGAGGGATGGAGGGTAGAGCAGAGGAAAGAGAGAGGGATGGAGGGTAGAGCAGAGGAAAGAGAGAGGGATGGAGGGTAGAACAGAGGAAAGAGAGAGGGATGGAGGGTAGAGCAGAGGAAAGAGAGAGAGATGGAGGATAGAGCAGAGGAAAGAGAGTGACATGGAGGGTAGAGCAGAGGAAAGAGAGTGACATGGAGGGTAGAGCATGGGAAAGAGAGAGGGATGGAGGGTAGAGCAGAGGAAAGAGAGAGACATGGAGGGTAGAGCAGGGGAAAGAGAGTGACATGGAGGGTAGAGCAGAGGAAAGAGAGAGACATGGAGGGTAGAGCAGGGGAAAGAGAGTGACATGGAGGGTAGAGCAGGGGAAAGAGAGTGACATGGAGGGTATAGAGCAGGGGAAAGAGAGTGACATGGAGGGTAGAGCAGGGGAAAGAGAGAGACATGGAGGGTAGAGCAGGGGAAAGAGAGAGGGATGGAGGGTAGAGCAGAGGAAAGAGAGTGACATGGAGGGTAGAGCAGGGGAAAGAGAGAGGGATGGAGGGTAGAGCAGAGGAAAGAGAGAGGGATGGAGTGAGATTGAAAGGCATAGTGATGGTTGGTGTCATTTGTGTCTCAGGTGGACATAGAGATCAATGGAGAGCCTGTGAGTCTACAAATGAAGCTGGGGGAGAACGGAGAGGCCTTTTTCGTCAAGGAGACAGAGAACACACTGGTATGTACACACAAAACCACAAACGCATGCACACACCAACACACACACACTGAACCATGGCCCCCGAAACAAAGTGAGACCATGAACAGAGAAAGTGAACAGAGAGAGAGAGAACAGAGAGTGAACGAAGAGAGAGAATAGAGAGAGAGAAACATGGTTTCATGCATATCAACATCAGAAGTCTCCTCCCTAAGTTTGTTTTACTCACTGCTTTAGCACACTCTGCTAACCCTGATGTCCTTGCCGTGTCTGAATCCTGGCTCAGGAAGGCCACCAAAAATTCTGAGATTTCCATACCCAACTATAACATCTTCCGTCAAGATAGAACTGCCAAAGGGGGAGGAGTTGCAGTCTACTGCAGAGATAGCCTGCAAAGTAATGTCATACTTTCCAGGTCCATACCTAAACAGTTCGAACGACTAATTTTGAAAATTACTCTCTCCAGAAATAAGTCTCTCACTGTTGCCGCCTGCTACCGACCCCCCTCAGCTCCCAGCTGTGCCCTGGACACCATTTGTGAATTGATCGCCCCCCATCCAGCTTCAGAGTTTGTTCTGTTAGGTGACCTAAACTGGGATATGCTTAACACCCCGGCAGTCCTACAATCTAAGCTAGATGCCCTAAATCTCACACAAATCATCAAGGAACCCACCAGGTACAACCCCAAATCTGTAAACAAGGGCACCCTCATAGACGTCATCCTGACCAACTGGCCCTCCAAATACACCTCCGCTGTCTTCAACCAGGATCTCAGCGATCACTGCCTCATTGTCTGTATCCGCTACGGAGCCGCAGTCAAACGACCACCCCTCATCACTGTCAAACGCTCCCTAAAACACTTCTCTGAGCAGGCCTTTCTAATCGACCTGGCCCGGGTATCCTGGAAGGACATTGACCTCATCCCGTCAGTTGAGGATGCCTGGTCATTCTTTAAGAGTAACTTCCTCACCATTTTATATAAGCATGCTCCGTTCAAAAAATGCAGAACTAAGAACAGATGTAGCCCTTGGTTCACTCCAGACCTGACTGCCCTCGACCAGCACAAAAACATCCTGTGGCGGACTGCAATTGCATCGAATAGTCCCCGCGATATGCAACTGTTCAGGGAAGTCGGGAACCAATACACACAGTCAGTCAGGAAAGCTAAGGCCAGCTTCTTCAGGCAGAAGTTTGCATCCTGTAGCTCCAACTCCAAAAAGTTCTGGGACACTGTGAATTCCATGGAGAACAAGAGCACCTCCTCCCAGCTGCCCACTGCACTGAGGCTAGGTAACACGGTCACCACCGATAAATCCATGATTATCGAAAACTTCAACAAGCATTTCTCAACGGCTGGCCATGCCTTCCGCCTGGCTACTCCAACCTCGGCCAACAGCCCCCCCCCCCTGCAGCTACTCGCCCAAGCCTCTCCAGGTTCTCCTTTACCCAAATCCAGATAGCAGATGTTCTGAAAGAGCTGCAAAACCTGGACCCGTACAAATCAGCTGGGCTTGACAATCTGGACCCTCTATTTCTGAAACTATCCACCGCCATTGTCGCAACCCCTATTACCAGCCTGTTCAACCTCTCTTTCATATCGTCAGAGATCACCAAGGATTGGAAAGCTGCCGCAGTCATCCCCCTCTTCAAAGGGGGAGACACCCTGGACCCAAACTGTTACAGACCTACATCCATCCTGCCCTGCCTATCTAAGGTCTTCGAAAGCCAAGTCAACAAACAGGTCACTGACCATCTCGAATCCCTAACTTCTCCGCTGTGCAATCTGGTTTCCGAGCCGGTCACGGGTGCACCTCAGCCACGCTCAAGGTACTAAACGATATCATAACCGCCATTGACAAAAGACAGTACTGTGCAGCCGTCTTCATCGACCTTGCCAAGGCTTTCGACTCGGTCAATCACCACATTCTTATCGGCAGACTCAGTGGCCTCGGTTTTTCGGATGACTGCCTTGCCTGGTTCACCAATTACTTTGCAGACAGAGTTCAGTGTGTCAAATCGGAGGGCATGCTGTCCGGTCCTCTGGCAGTCTCTATGGGGGTGCCACAGGGTTCAATCCTCGGGCCGACTCTTTTTTCTGTATATATCAATGATGTTGCTCTTGCTGTGGGCGATTCCCTGATCCACCTCTACGCAGACGACACCATTCTATATACTTCCGGCCCGTCCTTGGACACTGTGCTATCTAACCTCCAAACGAGCTTTAATGCCATACAACACTCCTTCCGTGGCCTCCAACTGCTCTTAAACGCTATTAAAACCAAATGCATGCTTTTCAACCGTTCGCTGCCTGCACCCGCACGCCTGACCAGCATCACCACCCTGGATGGTTCCAACCTTGAATATGTGGACATCTATAAGTACCTAGATGTCTGGCTAGACTGTAAACTCTCCTTCCAGACTCATATCAAACATCTCCAATCGAAAATCAAATCAAGAGTCGGCTTTCTATTCCGCAACAAAGCCTCCTTCACTCACGCCGCCAAACTTACCCTAGTAAAACTGACTATCCTACCGATCCTCGACTTCGGTGATGTCATCTACAAAATACCTTCCAACACTCTACTCAGCAAACTGGATGCAGTTTATCACAGTGCCATCCGTTTTGTCACTAAAGCACCTTATACCACCCACCACTGCGACTTGTATGCTCTAGTTGGCTGGCCCTCGCTACATATTCGTCGCCAGACCCACTGGCTCCAGGTCATCTACAAGTCCATGCTAGGTAAAGCTCCGCCTTATCTCAGTTCACTGGTCACGATGGCAACACCCATCCGTCTCACTGATCATCCCTAAAGCCAACACCTCATTTGGCCGTCTTTCGTTCCAGTTCTCTGCTGCCTGAGACTGGAACGAATTGCAAAAATCGCTGAAGTTGGAGACTTTTATCTCCCTCACCAACTTCAAACATCTGCTATCTGAGCAGCTAACCGATCGCTGCAGCTGTACATAGTCTATAGGTAAATAGCCCACCCATTTTTACCTACCTCATCCCCATACTGTTTTTATTTATTTACTTTTCTGCTCTTTTGCACACCAATATCTCTACCTGTACATGACCATCTGATCATTTATCACTCCAGTGTTAATCTGCAAAATTTTAATTATTCGCCTACCTCCTCATGCCTTTTGCACACATTGTATATAGACTCCACTTTTTTTCTTTATTCCTACTGTGTTATTGACTTGTTAATTGTTTACTCCATGTGTAACTCTGTGTTGTCTGTTCACACTGCTATGCTTTATCTTGGCCAGGTCGCAGTTGCAAATGAGAACTTGTTCTCAACTTGCCTACCTGGTTAAATAAAGGTGAAAATAAAAATAAAAAATGTTTCTCATGCCAGTAAAGCCCTTTGAATTGAATTGACATTTTATGGAGTTTAATTGAGAGAGAGAGAGAGAGAGGGGAACCCTTTTTGGGCCCAGGTAGAACCCTTTTTGGTTCCAGGTAGAAATTGTTTTGGTTCCAGGTTGAACCCTCTGTGTAAAGGGTTCTACATGGAACTGAAAAGGGGTCTACCTCGAACCAAAAATGTTCTTTCAAATGGTTCTCCTATGGAGACAGCCAAAGATACCTTTTAAGGATAAATCTAAACTTCTTTCTAAGACTGTAGTGAACTGCCTAGTGAACTGAATGTAGCCTAGTGAACTGAATGTAGCCTAGTGAACTGACTGTAGCCTAGTGAACTGAATGTAGCCTAGTGAACTGAATGTAGCCTAGTGAACTGAATGTAGCCTAGTGAACTGAATGTAGCCTAGTGAACTGACTTGGTGCATGTTCAGTAATGTGAGCAGTGTTCCCTGGAAACAAACAATGAGGACACATGCTGTAACTGGATCCTAGACAGGATGGGAAGAGAATGGACTCCATGTCCAGACAAGGCCACACACACACACACACACACAATCAGGGGTCATGGCCAAAAGGTTTAAAATAGAAACTCAATCCCAGTTATGTGATCTCACACTACTTAGTTTGAAGTGATACACCCGCCATGCATACACCTAAGCCATGCATACTAAATAGTGTGCAAGTGTGAACTTTGAGACACCATCTCAGGCGACAGGAGGCGAGAAAGAATCCTGTAATAGATCTCATAGATTCTATAATCCTATAATCCTACGATAATGACATTTACTAGGATCAGCAAATGTAAACTCAATTCAGAACCTTTAGTCAGGGGAAATGCCAAATTGAACAGTTCTGTTTGAAGTAAAGTTTACAGATTGTGTTTTTATAAATTAACTACCTCACTCTTATTGTCACTCTATTAATCATCTAGTATGTGGCTCTCTGAGCTCTCAGATGAACTGCTCCACCGAGCGCTCAGGCCTTAGTAATAACATCACACAGGAGAGGAGAGGAGAGGAGAGGAGAGGAGAGGAGAGGAGAGGAGAGGAGAGGAGAGATGGGTGAGGAGAGAATGAATAATGGTGAGGTAGAAGGAGAAGAATGATGATAAAGGGATAGAGGGATGATGCTTGGTCTTTTCTCCAGTAAGGGATTAAACCAGAGCTGTTATAATCTGGGGTTTTGTTTAACTGGGCTGTCGTGACTGTCGGACTCCCATTCCTCCCTCCACCCCACTTTCCTGCTACATCCTCTCCTCTCAACTGTCCTCTTCTCTCCTCCCTGCTACAACCGCCCCTTTCCTCTCATATCTCCTTTCCTTACTACCCCCTCCCCGCTCTCCTCTCCCCTCCCCTCTCCCCTCCCCTCCTCTCCTCTCCTCTCCTCTCCTCTCCTCTCCTCTCCTCTCCTCTCCTCTCCTCTCCCCCCCTCTCTCCCCCTCCCCTCCCCTCCCCTCCCCTCCCCCTTCCCTTCCCTTCCCTTCCCTTCCCTTCCCTTCCCTTCCCTTCCCTTCCCTTCCCTTCCCCCCTTCCCCTCCCCCTCCCCTCCCTCCCTCCCCCCCCTCCCCTCCCTCCCCTCCCTCCCTCCCTCCCCTCCCCCCCTCCTCCCCTCCCTCTCCCCCCTCTCCCTCCCTCCCCCCCCCTCCCCCCCCCCCTCCCCCTCCCCCCCCCCCCCTCCCCCTCCCCTCCCCTTCCCTTCCCTTCCCCTCCCCCTTCCCCTCCCCCTCCCTCCCTCCCTCCCTCCCCCTCCCTCCCTCCCTCCCTCCCTCCCTCCTCCTCCCCTCCCTCCCCTCCCTCCCCTCCCTCTCCTCCTCCTCTCTCCTCCTCTCCCCTCCCTCCCCTCCCCTCCCCTCCCTCCCTCCCCTCCCCCTCTCCTCTCCCCTCCCCTCTCCCCTCCCTCCCCTCTCTCCTCACCCCTCTCCCCTCCCTCTCTCCACTCCTCTCCCCCTCTCCTCTCCCCTCCCCTCCCTCCTCTCCCCTCTCCTCCCCTCCCCTCTCCTCCCCTCCTCTCCCCTCCCCTCTCCCCTCCCCTCCTCTCCCCTCCCTCCCCCGAGGGATTTCATGCAGAAACAGGTTCTAAGTATCACTATTGAGCTGTTCCTGACAGTGGCTGTATATCTTTTCCACGTCCAGTGAGTTCTTCAGTTTACAGTGTGTGTTTTGGTTGTACTGTACAGATGTTGTTTCTCCTCTGGGATAAACCCTCCTCTTGACCCAGCCAAAAATAACAACCCTATTTATGGACAAAAAAATCCCTTTTCTACATTCCACTGCACAACATACACGCACGCACGCGCACGCACGCGCACACACACACACCACAAACACACACGTTCAGGGGTCTGTCCTCTCCCTGATTCACCGTGTCTACCCTCTGAGTGGTCCATTTTATTTGGATAAAGAATACAGTGTGTTATAAACCCATGTGGACAGGGCATCATGAATATCATGAATATGATATAGGTTTCAGGATGCTAAGATGAATGATGTGACCTGACATCTTGTGTCCAGAGCGCTGGCTGCTAATATGTCTGTCCATACAGCCATTTATTTGGTCTGCTATTAGCTTCTCTGTGGGCATGTGCATTTGACTGCATGTGTATACATGTGTGTGTCAGTGTGTAGTGTAGTTTGATAGTCATTGCCTCAGGTTTTTAAATGATGAGCGCATTCGGAAGGTGTTCAGACCCCTTCCCGTTTTCCTCATTTCGTTACACTACAGCCTTATTCTAAAATGGATTAAATACAATTAATTTCTCATCAATCTACACACAATACCCCATAATGACGAAGCAAAAACAAGTTTTGAGAACTTTATGCAAATTTATAAAAACAGAAATACCTTATTTACATAAATATTCAGACCCTTTGCTTTGAGACTCGAAATTGAGCTCAGGTGCATCCTGTTTCCATTGATCATCATTGAGATGTTTCCACAGTTTGATTGGATTCCACCTGTGGTAAATTCAATTGATTGGCCCTGATTTGTAAAGGCACACACCTGTCTATATAAGGTCCCACAGTTGACAGTGCATGTCAGAGAAAAACCAATGAGGTCAAAGGAATTGTCCGTAGAGCTCCGAGACAGGATTGTGTCGAGGCACAGATCTGGGGAAAGGTACCAATAAATGTCTGCAGCATTGAAGGTCCCCAAGAACAGTGGCCTCCATCAGACTTAAGTGCACCTGTGTAATGATCATGCTGTTTAATCAACTTGTTGATATGCCACACCTGTCAGGTGGATGAATGCTCACTATCAGGGATGTGAACAAATGAGTTTACAACATTTTATAGAAATAAGCTTTTGGTGAATATGGAACATTTCTGGGATCCATTAATGAAACATGGAATCAACACTTTACATGTTGCGTTTATATTTTTGTTCAGTATATATAGATATAGAGAACGTTGAGGGTGAAAACGAGTTGAATTCAGAGAATCTGTTCATGAATTCCCAGACTGTATGTCTCAATGTAATCAAGGTATGAACTTAAAAAGTTAATGAACTTAAAAAGTTATTTTCCAATACAATCTCTTCTGAGGCTTAGTTGTGGTCAATTGCAGTGTACAAATTTGTATAATTATGTTCCTGCCCCTCGACCATCCGCTTCGACAAAAATCGTCCCGCGGTTGAATCTAGTTGCCCCTGATATACACACAGATGTGTTATTGTCACGAACACCAGATAGGTGGAGTGAACTGTGTTGTTTTACAGGGTCAGCCATAGTAGTACGGCACCCCTGGAGATAATTAGGGGTAAGTGCCTCTCTAAAGGGCACATCAACAGGATTTTCACCTTGTCGGGTATTCAAACCACCAACCTTTCTGTTACTGGTTGCTAGGCTCCCTGCTACCACACATGCGCGCGCGCACGCACACACACACACACACACACACACACACACACACACACACACACACACACACACACACACACACACACACACACACACACACACACACACACACACACACACACACACCACATGTGTTCCTAGTGTATTTCCTTAGCAGAGAAATGTTTACCATCTGTGTGTGTTCCTGAACCCCTAGATCCCTCACAGGGATAGACCTCCTATTCAGACAGTATTGGAGGGTGCTGCAGCTGCAGCCTATCTTACTACACATCCAATCAAATCACATTTTATTGGTCTCATACACATATTTAACATATGTTATTGTGGGTGTAGTGAAATGCTTGTGCTTCTAGCTCTGACAGTGCAGTAATATATAACAAGTAATATCACAACATATACCAAAATACACGTACATCTAAGTTTATGAATGGATTTAAGATAAGGATGGATCTAAGATACAGTGGAATAGTATAGAGTACAGTATATACACATGAGATGGGTGATGTTATATTTACACACAATTAAAGTGACTAAGATACAGTGGAATAGTATAGAGTACAGTATATACACATGAGATGGGTGATGTTATATTTACACACAATTAAAGTGACTAAGATACAGTGGAATAGTATAGAGTACAGTATATACACATGAGATGGGTGATGCTATATTTACACACAATTAAAGTGACTAAGATACAGTAGTGTGGAGTGCAGTTTATACATATGAGATGCGTGATGCTATATTTACACACAATTAAAGTGACTAAGATACAGTGGAATAGTATAGAGTACAGTATATACACATGAGATGGGTGATGCTATATTTACACACAATTAAAGTGACTAAGACACTGTAGTGTGGAGTACAGTATATACACATGAGATGGGTGATGCTATATTTACACACAATTAAAGTGACTAAGATACAGTAGTGTGGAGTGCAGTTTATACACATGAGATGGGTGATGCTATATTTACACACAATTAAAGTGACTAAGATACAGTAGTGTATGAGATGGGTGATGCTATATTTACACACAATTAAAGTGACAGATACAGTATACACATGAGATGGGTGATGCTATATTTACACACAATTAAAGTGACTAAGATACAGTGGAATAGTATATACACAATTAAAGTGAGTACAGTATATACACATGAGATGGGTGATGTTATATTTACACACAATTAAAGTGACAGTATTTAAGATACAGTAGTGTGGAGTGCAGTTTATACATATGAGATGCAAGATAGGACTCCTTGCTGTCCCCAGTCCACCTGGAGATGCATTATTTACTGAATTAGGACCGTGTGCCTCGTGTTTCATTTCCAGTTTATTAAATTGGTGATGCTGTTATTTCACCAGTGCACAGCCAGAAGAGGACTGCTAATCTATGCTAGGTTTCTTCTTTTGGCTGCAGCCTCTAATGAGATATCAGCTGATGTACGAAGGGCTATATAAATAAATTTGAGATGGTTGTTTAACAGTCAGTGGTGTAGTATAGAATACAATACAGTTTATACATATGAGATGTGTGATGCTATATTTACACACAATTACAGTGGCTAAGACACTGTAGAATAGTATAGAGTACAGTATATACACATGAGATGAGTAATGCTGGATACGGAACAAAATTACAGTGGCTAGTGATCCATTTCTAAAAGTGGCTAGTGATTCCTAGTCTATGTCTATATATACCTCTGATGTGCTAGTGATGGCTCTTTAACAGTCTGATGGCCTTGAGATAGAAGCTTTTTCAGTCTCTCTGTCCCAGCTTTGATGCACCTGTACTGACCTCGCCTTCTGGATGATATTGGGGTGAACATGCAGTGGCTCGGGTGATTGATGTCCTTGATGATCATTTAGGCCTTCCTGTGGCATTGCGTGCTGTAGGTGTCCAGGAGGGCGGGAAGTTTGCCCCCGGTAATGCGTTGGGCAGACCGCACCACCCTCTGGTGAGCTTTGTGGGTGGAGCAGTTGACGTACCGGGCGGTGATACAGCCCGACAGGATGCTCTCAATTGTGCATCTGTAAAATTTTGTGAGGGTTTTAGTTGTTAAGCCAAATTTCTTTAGCCTCCTGAGGTTGAAGACAGTGCCTTCTTCACCACACTGTCTGTGTGGGTGGACCGTTCCAGATCGTCAGTGATGTGTACACAGAGGAACTTGAAGCTTTCCATCTTCTCCACTGCTGATCCCTCTGCTGTTTCCTGAAGTCCACGATCATCTCCTTTGTTTTGTTGATGTTGAGTAAGAGGTTATTTTCCTGGCACCACACTCCCAGAGCCCTCACCTCCTCCCTGTAGCCTGTCTCATCGTTGTTGGTAGTCAAGCCAACTACTGTTGTTTCATCTGAAAACTTGATGATTGAGTTGGAGGCGTGCTTGGCTACGCCGTCATGGGTGAACAGGGAGTACAGGAGGGGGCTGAGCACGCACCCTTGTGTGGCCCCTGTTTGAGGATCAGCGAAGAGGTGTTGTTTCCTACCTTCACCACCTGGGGGTGAATTGTCAGGAAGTCCAGGATCCAGTAGCACATGGCGGGGTTCAGACGCAGGGCCTTGAGCTTGATGATTAGCTTGGAGGGTACTATGTTGTTGAATGCTGAGCTATAGTAAATGAACAGCATTCTTACATAGGTATGCCTCTTGTCCAGATGGGACAGGGCAGGGTGCAGTGTGGTGGTGATTGCATCGTCTGTGGATATATTGGGGCGGTAAGCAAATTGAAGTGGGTCTAGGGTATTCTTCTATATTCCCAGTCTTCTTGCCCTGGTTAAATGCGGTGGTTCGCGCTTTCAGTTTTGCGCGAATATTCCCATCTATGCATGGTTTCTGGTTGGGGTAGGTTTTAATAGTCACAGTGGGTACAACATCTCCTATACACTTCCTGATTAACTCATTCACCGTATCAGTATATGTGTTGATATTATTATCTGAAGCTACTCTGAACATATCCCAGTCCGCGTGATCAAAACAATCTGGAAGCATAGATTCCGATTGGCCAGACCAGCATTGAATAGTCCTCATCACGGGTGCTTCCTGTTTGTGTTTCTGCCTATAGGGGAGGAGCAAGATGGAATAGTGGTCCGATTTGCTGAATGGAGGGCGGGGGAGGGCCTTATATGCATTCTGGAAAGTAATATAGCAACAGTCGAGAGTTTTAGCAGCGCGAGTACATCTATCAATATGTTGATAGATTTTTGGGAGCCTTTTCCTCAAATTTGTTTGGTAAAATCCCCAGCTACAATAAATGCAGCCTCAGGATATGTGGTTACCAGTTTGTATAAAGTCCAGTGAAGTTCTTTGAGGGCCGTCGTGGTGTCCGCTTGGGGGGGATATAGACCGCTGTGGCTATTATTGATGAAAATTATCTCGGAAGATAGTACGGTCTGCATTTGATTGTGAGATATTCTAGGTCAGGTGAACAGAAGGACTTGAGTTCCTGTATGTTATCACAGTTACAACATAAGGTGTTGATCATAAAACATATACCTCCACCCTTCTGCTTCCCGGAGAGATGTTTGTTCCTGTCGGCGCGATGTACTGAGATCCCAACTGGCTTTACAGAGTCAGACAGTATATCTCGAGAGAGCCATGTTTCCGTGAAGCAGAGTATGTTACAATCCCTGGTGTCTCTCTGAAAAGCAACTCTCGCCTTGAGCTCATCCATTTTATTATCCAGGGATTGGACATGAGTAAGTAGAATACTCAGGAGCGGTGGGTGGTGTACACGCTTCCTAAGTCGGACCAGAAGACCGCCTTGAGTACCTCTCCTCCGCCTGCGTTGTTTTGGGTCAGCCTCTGGAATTAGTTCAATTGTTCTGGGGAGAGCAAACAAAGGATCCGCTCCAGGGAAGTCGTAATCCTGGTCGTAATGCTGGAAGTTCTGGTCAATTACAGTCGCTCTAATATCCAATTGTTCTTCCCGGGTGTATGTAATGAGCTATTAACGTAAACAATTGTGCATAAACAAACAAAATACTGCAGAGTTGCTTAAGAGCTAGTCGCGATGCTGCCATCTCCATCGGTGCCATCTTGTATCTGCAGGTTAGGACTATTCAACTGCAGGCCTGGAGGACTCACGTGCTACTGCTTATCAGAATCGGATAGTTCATTGGCTTATTCATGTTACTGATTGGCCAGTCAGTCTACTCACCTGGTGTACCTTGAAGATTAGAAGAGCTGAATATGTTCTACTATCTTATAATATTTGGTCAAAATGTACTTCCAGGGCTGATTACTTAACAAGTCATTCATCTTTCATCATGACCTCACTTCCTGTTTTCTATTTTCTGTCCCCAAAAGGAAGGGATTCCGTCCTACCTGGCAACGTCACCTATTGTGTCCCATGGGGTGGAGCTAATGGAAGCCCAGCTGGGGAAGGGTATGTCTCGCCTCTCTGACCCCGCCTCCCTCTCGGTCCAGACCCTGAGCTCCCAGCAGACCATAGGAGGAGGAGGAGGAGGAGGAGGGATGATGATGAAAAAGAGGAGGAAGAGGAGGAAGAAAGCGCGGGAGAGCGGAGGTGGTAGGCGGGAAGAGAGTGGGGAGCACTCAGAGGATGAGGACATGTTCACCATCGATATGAGCACTGACGAGGAGCAAGAGCACGATAACAACTCCAGCAGGTGATTACAGTACATATAGTCTTTACATCAACACTATTTACACTCCTGTACAACGCACGCGTGTGTGTGAAAAAAAAACAGCAAGATACCTTTTTGTGGTCTCCGGTGAATTCCCCCCCCTCCGCGTGTGTGTGTGTGTG
The DNA here is from genome assembly GCF_023373465.1 of Oncorhynchus keta. Classification (NCBI taxonomy): domain Eukaryota; kingdom Metazoa; phylum Chordata; class Actinopteri; order Salmoniformes; family Salmonidae; genus Oncorhynchus; species Oncorhynchus keta. The sequence continues at coordinate 13,067,756 of NC_068449.1, read as the reverse complement.
TGTGTGTGTGTGTGTGTGTGTGTGTGTGTGTGTGTGTGTGTGTGTGTGTGTGTGTGTGTGTGTGTGTGTGTGTGTGTGTGTGTGTGTGTGTGTGTGTGTGTGTGTGTGTGTGTGTGTGTGTGTGTGTGTGAATGCTAGCTCTGTGTCCTCCATATTGGAAACGCTCCAGTAACTCATCTTTCCCACAATGCTCTCTGTCTCTGTGGAGTAATGACCGTGGGCCTCTCAGTCGAACCCTCCTTATTCTCTCTCATTCATCTGATGTGTGTGTTGTTGTTGTTGTTAATGTCTCTCTCTCTCTTTTTGTCTCCTCTCTCTCTCTTTTTTTGTCTCCATCTCTCTCTCTCTTTGTCTCTCTCTAAATATATTTGTGTCTCTCTCTGTCTCAGGGCCTCTACTCCAGAGTTTGATGAAGAGCAGGGGCCTAAGGCCAGTGTGTTGAGCAGCACCTACACCCAGAACACAACATACACACACCCTGACGCAGACTGGGCACACTCGCAGAGGTAGATGCACATGACCCAACCCACACACATGCATGCACACCCACACACACATGTACCCACAAGATTGAACAGAATAATAAACAGTTTGGTTGTTGTACTCATGCAGGATCTTGTCGGATGCCTTTGTAGAATGAAAGACCTGCGTATGGTTCTCTCTGTATCTGTATCTGTCTCTCTCTCTCTTCCCCATCCCCATCTCTCTCTTCCCCATCCCCATCTCTTTCTTCCCCATCCCCATCTCTCTCTTCCCCATCCCCATCTCTTTCTTCCCCATCCCCATCTCTCTCTTCCCCATCTCTCTCTTCCCCATCCCCATCTCTTTCTTCCCCATCCCCATCTCTCTCTTCCCCATCCCCATCTCTCTCTTCCCCATCCCCATCTCTTTCTTCCCCATCCCCATCTCTCTCTTCCCCATCCCCATCTCTCTCTTCCCCATCCCCATCTCTTTCTTCCCCATCCCCATCTCTCTCTTCCCCATCCCCATCTCTCTCTCTTCCCCATCCCCATCTCTTTCTTCCCCATCCCCATCTCTCTCTTCCCCATCTCTCTCTTCCCCATCCCCATCTCTTTCTTCCCCATCCCCATCTCTCTCTTCCCCATCCCCATCTCTCTCTTCCCCATCCCCATCTCTTTCTTCCCCATCCCCATCTCTCTCTTCCCCATCCCCATCTCTCTCTTCCCCATCCCCATCTCTTTCTTCCCCATCCCCATCTCTCTCTTCCCCATCCCCATCTCTCTCTCTTCCCCATCCCCATCTCTTTCTTCCCCATCCCCATCTCTCTCTTCCCCATCTCTCTCTTCCCCATCCCCATCTCTTTCTTCCCCATCCCCATCTCTCTCTTCCCCATCCCCATCTCTTTCTTCCCCATCCCCATCTCTCTCTTCCCCATCCCCATCTCTTTCTTCCCCATCCCCATCTCTCTCTTCCCCATCTCTCTCTTCCCCATCCCCATCTCTTTCTTCCCCATCCCCATCTCTCTCTTCCCCATCTCTTTCTTCCCCATCCCCATCTCTCTCTTCCCCATCCCCATCTCTTTCTTCCCCATCCCCATCTCTCTCTTCCCCATCTCTCTCTTCCCCATCCCCATCTCTTTCTTCCCCATCCCCATCTCTCTCTTCCCCATCTCTCTCTTCCCCATCCCCATCTCTTTCTTCCCCATCCCCATCTCCCCCTCCCCCTCCCCATCTCTTTCTTCCCCATCCCCATCTCTCTCTTCCCCATCCCCATCTCTCTCTTCCCCATCTCTCTCTTCCCTATCCCCATCTCTCTCTTCCCCATCTCTCTCTTCCCTATCCCCATCTCTCTCTTCCCCATCTCTCTCTTCCCCATCCCCATCTCTCTTCCCCATCTCTCTCTTCCCTATCCCCATCTCTCTCTTCCCCATCTCTCTCTTCCCCATCCCCATCTCTCTCTTCCCCATCCCCATCTCTTTCTTCCCCATCCCCATCTCTCTCTTCCCCATCCCCATCTCTCTCTTCCCCATCTCTCTCTTCCCTATCCCCATCTCTCTCTTCCCCATCCCCATCTCTCTCTTCCCCATCCCCATCTCTCTCTTCCCCATCCCCATCTCTCTCTTCCCCATCCCCATCTCTCTCTTCCCCATCCCCATCTCTTTCTTCCCCATCCCCATCTCTCTCTTCCCTATCCCCATCTCTCTCTTCCCTATCCCCATCTCTCTCTTCCCCATCCCCATCTCTCTCTTCCCCATCTCTTTCTTCCCCATCCCCATCTCTCTCTTCCCCGATCCCCATCTATCTCTTCCCCATCCCCATCTCTCTCTCTTCCCTATCCCCATCTCTCTCTCTCTTCCCTATCCCCATCTCTCTCTTCCCCTATCCCCATCTCTCTCTTCCCCTATCCCCATCTCTCTCTCTTCCCTATCCCCATCTCTCTCTTCCCCTATCCCCATCTCTCTCTTCCCTATCCCCATCTCTCTCTCCTACCCATCCCCATCTCTTTCTTCCCTATCCCCATCTCTCTCTTCCCCATCCCCATCTCTCTCTTCCCCATCCCCATCTCTCTCTTCCCCATCCCCATCTCTTTCTTCCCCATCCCCATCTCTCTTCCCTATCCCATCTCTCTCTTCCCCATCTCTCTTCCCATCCCCATCTCTCTCTTCCCCATCCCCATCTCTCTCTTCCCCATCCCCATCTCTTTCTTCCCCATCCCCATCTCTCTCTTCCCCATCCCCATCTCTCTCTTCCCCATCTCTCTCTTCCCTATCCCCATCTATCTCTTCCCCATCCCCATCTCTCTCTTCCCTATCCCCATCTCTCTCTCTTCCCTATGCCCATCTCTCTCTTCCCCTATCCCCATCTCTCTCTCTTCCCTATCCCAATCTCTCTCATCCCCATCCCCATCTATCTCTTCCCCTATCCCCATCTCTCTTCCCCATCCCCATCTCTCTCTTCCCCATGTCTCTCTTCCCCATCCCCATCTCTCTCTTCCCCTATCCCCATCTCTCTCTTCCCCATCCCCATCTCTCCTCCCCATCCCCATCTCTCTCTTCCCCATCCCCATCTCTCTCTCTTCCCCATCCCCATCTCTCTCTTCCCCATCCCCATCTCTCTCTTCCCCATCTCTCTCTTCCCCATCCCCATCTCTCTCTTCCCCATCCCCATCTCTCTCTTCCCCATCTCTTTCTCCCCCATCCCCATCTCTCTCTTCCCCTATCCCCATCTCTCTCTTCCCCATCCCTCACTTCCCCATCCCCATCTCTCTCTTCCCCATCCCCATCTCTCTCTCCCCATCTCTCTCTTCCCCATCCCCATCTCTCTTCCCATCTCTCTCTTCCCCATCCCCATCTCTCTCTTCCCCATCCCCATCTCTCTCTTCCCCATCCCCATCTCTCTCTTCCCTATCCCCATCTCTCTCTTCCCTATCCCCATCTCTCTTTTCCCCATCCCCATCTCTCTCTCTTCCCCATCCCCATCTCTCCCTCCCCATTCCCATCTCTCTCTTCCCCATCCCCATCTCTCTCTTCCCCATCCCCATCTCCCCCTCCCCATCCCCATCCCCATCTCTCTCATCCCCATCCCCATCTCTCTCTTCCCCATCCCCATCTCTCTCTTCCCCATCCCCATCTCTCTCTTCCCCATCCCCATCTCTCTCTTCCCTATCCCCATCTCTCTCTTCCCTATCCCCATCTCTCTTTTCCCCATCCCCATCTCTCTCTCTTCCCCATCCCCATCTCTCCCTCCCCATTCCCACCTCTCTCTCTTCCCCATCCCCATCTCTCTCTTCCCCATCCCCATCTCCCCTCCCCATCCCCATCTCTCTCTTCCCCATCCCCATCTCTCTCTTCCCCATCCCCATCTCTCTCTTCCCCATCTCTCTCTTCCCTATCCCCATCTCTCTCTTCCCTATCCCCATCTCTCTCTTCCCCATCCCCATCTCTCTCTTCCCCATCCCCATCTCTCCCTCCCCATTCCCATCTCTCTCTCTTCCCCATCCCCATCTCTCTCTTCCCCATCCCCATCTCCCTCCCTCCCTACCCCCCATCTCCCTCCCCATCCCCATCTCTCTCCCCATCCCCATCTCCCTCCCCATCCCCATCTCCCTCTCTCCCTACCCCCATCTCCCTCCCCATCTCTCTCTCCCTCCCCATCCCCATCTCTCTCTCCCCATCTCCCTCTCCCTCCCTACCCCCATCTGCCTCTCCATCCCCATCTATCTCCCTCTCTCCCCCATCCCCATCTCCCTCCCCATCTCCATCTCTCTCTCCCTCCCTACCGCCATCTCCCTTTCCATCGCCATCTCTCTCTCCCTTCCCATCTCTCTCTCCCTCCCGATCCCCATCTCTCTCTCCCCATCCCCATCTCTCTCCCTCCCCATCCCTCCCTCCCCATCCTCATATCTCTCCCCCTCTCTATCTCCCCATCCCCCTCTCCCTCCCTACCCCCATCTCTCTCCCTCCCCATCCCCCTCTCCCTCCCTACCCCCATCTCTCTCTCCCTCCCCATCCCCATCTCTCTCTCCCCATCTCCATCTCCCTCAACCCTCCCTACCCCATCTCTCGCTCCCCATCTCCATCTCCCTCTCCCTCTCCTCCCTACCCCATCTCTCGCTCCCCAACCCCATCTCTCTCTCCCTCCCCATCCCCATCCTCATCTCTCCCTCCCCATCCCCATCTCTCCCTCCCTACCCTCATCTCTCTCTCCTCCCCATTTCTCTCTCCCTCCCCATCTCTATCTCCCTCCCCATCCCCATCTCTCTCTCCCTCCCCATCCCCATCTCTCTCCCTACCCTCATCTCTCTCCCTTCCCATTTCTCTCTCCCTCCCCATCTCTATCTCCCTCCCCATCCCCATCTCTCTCTCCCTCCCCATCCCCATCTCTCTCTCCCTCCCCACCCCCATCTCTCTCCCTCCCCATCCCCATCTCTCTCTCCCTCCCCATCCCCATCTTTCTCTCCCTCTCCCTCCATCTCTCTCTCCCCATCCCCATCTCCCTCTCCCTCCCTACCCTCATCTCTCTCTCCCTTCCCATTTCTCTCTCCCTCCCCATCTCGATCTCCCTCCCCATCCCCATCTCTCTCCCTCCCCATCCCCATCTCTCTCTCCCTCCCTACCCCCATCTCTCTCCCTCCCCATCCCCATCCCCCTCTCCCTCCCTACCCCCATCTCTCTCTCCCTCCCCATCCCCATCTCTCTCTCCCCATCTCCATCTCCCTCTCCCTCCCTACCCCATCTCTCGCTCCCCATCTCCATCTCCCTCTCCTCCTCCCTACCCCATCTCTCGCTCCCCAACCCCATCTCTCTCTCCCTCCCCATCCCCATCCTCATCTCTCCCTCCCCATCCCCATCTCTCCCTCCCTACCCTCATCTCTCTCTCCCTCCCCATTTCTCTCTCCCTCCCCATCTCTATCTCCCTACCCATCCCCATCTCTCTCTCCCTCCCCATCCCCATCTCTCTCTCCCTACCCTCATCTCTCTCTCCCTTCCCATTTCTCTCTCCCTCCCCATCTCTATCTCCCTCCCCATCCCCATCTCTCCCTCCCATCCCCATCTCTCTCTCCCTCCCCACCCCCCTCTCTCTCTCCCTCCCCATCCCCATCTCTCTCTCCCTCCCCATCCCCATCTCTCTCTCCCTCTCCCTCCATCTCCCTCTCCCTCCCTACCCTCATCTCTCTCTCCCTCCCCATTTCTCTCTCCCTCCCCATCTCGATCTCCCTCCCCATCCCCATCTCTCTCCCTCCCCATCCCCATCTCTCTCCCTCCCCATCCCCATCTCTCTCCCTCCCCATCCCCATCTCTCTCTCCCTCCCTACCCCCATCTCTCCCTCCCTACCCCATCTCTCTCTCCCTTCCTACCCCATCCCTCTCTCCCCCATCCCCATCTCTCTCTCCCTCCCTACCCCCATCTCTCTCCCCATCCCCATCTCCCTCTCCCTCCCTACCCCCATCTCTCTCTCCCTCCCTACCCCCATCTCTCTCTCCCTCCCCATCCCCATCTCTCTCTCCCTCCCCATCCCCTCTCTCCCTACCCCCATCTCTCTCTCCATCCCCATCTCTCTCTCCCTCCCCATCTCTCATCTCTCTCTCCCTCCCTACCCCATCTCTCTCTCCCTCCCCATCTCTCTCTCCCTCCCTACCCCCATCTCTCTCTCCATCCCCATCTCTGTCTCCCTCCCCATCTCTCTCTCCCTCCCCATCTCTGTCTCCCTCCAGTCCTCTGATAGAACATACTCTGTCTATCCCTCCTAGTGGTGGTCTGTCCATCTCCTGTCCACAGCAGACTGCTCTCTTCCCTTCTCTGATCAGGTAAGTTAAACTATTTTATTTTGTATTATTATTTTTTTAAACTCTGCATCGTTGGAAAAGGTTCAGAAGCAAGCATTTCACTGTAAAGTCTACACCAGTTGTATTTGGCGCATGTTGATAAAAATCTAATCAAATTGAATTCAATTTATTTACTACATTATAAAGTATAAAACCATGCGAACCAGCAGAGACTTTGTACTGTATTGTTGATGTCCATGAATCAGTGTAGTACTGGCTCAACCAATCACATCCCTCTATGTGACTTGTTACCAAGCAGCCCAGGCGGCTCCAGCCCCTCCACTCCAAAGAGTGACTCAGAGCTGACCAATCAGAGCAAAGACAACCCTGAGATGATGTGGGCCTGGGGAGAGCTGCCACAAGCTGCCAAGGTACAGAGAGAGGGAGGGAGGTGGGGAGGGACAGAGTGGGGGGTGAATTTGGGGGGACAGAGTGGGGGGTTGAAGGGAGGGGAGACAGATTCAGAGAGACAGAACAGGAAAGAAAGGACACAAAAAGGGAGGCATTATGTCCACACATTGATCCAGAAATCAGGACTGATGTTTTCAGACTTTAATCTCTTTAATCATCTTCCATGAGAGCAGCTGAGGACACGCTAATACACTAGCACTCACTCTAACCACACATCTCTCTCTCTCTCTCTCTCTCTCTCTCTCTCTCTCTCTCTCTCTCTCTCTCTCTCTCTCTCTTCTCCTATCTACACCCTACCTCCCCTCCCTTGCTCTGTCCTGCTCTCTCTCTTCTTTCTCTTCTCTCTCTTTCCCTCTCTCTCTCTCCTCTTCTAGCCCTCCTTCTTCCCTCCGTTCCAGATGCAAGATTCTTTGATGATGTCCCCTGTCACCATCCCTGTGTGTGACAGCACACACTTCAGAACCATCACTGGAGACGGTGGCCCCTCTGATCCGATCCAGTCCCAGAGCCAAAAAGACAGCGCCCCCCCGTCCCTCACCCTGTATGTTCCACAGCCCGAAGACAACATAGCTGGGGCCGGGTCTGGGGCCGGGTCTGGAGCAAGGTCTGGGGCCGGGTCTGGAGGAGGGTCTGGAGCCGGGTCTGGAGCCGGGTCTGGAGCAGGGTCTGGGGCAGGGTCTGGGGCAGGGTCTGGAGCAGGGTCTGGGGCCGGGTCTGGGGCCGGGTCTGGAGCAGGGTCTGGAGCAGGGTCTGGAGCAGGGTCTGGGGCAGGGTCTGAGGCTGGGTCTGGGGCCGGGTCTTGGGCTGGGTCTGGGGCCGGGTGTGGGGCAAGGTCTTGGCCTGGAGAAGACATGGAGGAAGTATGGGCAGCCTGTAGAGAGGTGGAGGGACTGGTGGCCTCCAGGATGCTGTCAGAACTGGATGAGGGGTGCCATAGGGACAACACGGTCAGACACACAGACTCCCCATCTAAGAGGAAAGGTACGCAGCTTACAAGTATGTTACTGTAATGATCTGGTTTATTTCAGTGTCACATTCAGGGTTAGGGTGTCCTGTATGACTCACTTGGTAGAGCATGCAGCTCAGTTGGTAGAGCGTGGAGCTCAGTTGGTAGAGCGTGGAGCTCAGTTGGTAGAGCGTGGAGCTCAGTTGGTAGAGCGTGGTGCTCAGTTGGTAGAGTGTAGAGCTCAGGTGGTAGAGCTTGGAGATCAGGTGGTAGAGCTTGGAGCTCAGGTGGTAGAGCTTGGAGCTCAGGTGGTAGAGCTTGAAGCTCAGGTGGTAGAGCATGGAGCTCAGTTCGTAGAGCATGGAGCTCAGTTGGTAGAGCATGGAGCTCAGTTGGTAGAGCGTGGAGCTCAGTTGGTAGAGCGTGGAGCTCAGTTGGTAGAGCGTGGTGCTCAGTTGGTAGAGTGTGGTGCTCAGTTGGTAGAGTGTAGAGCTCAGGTGGTAGAGCTTGGAGATCAGGTGGTAGAGCTTGGAGCTCAGGTGGTAGAGCTTGAAGCTCAGGTGGTAGAGCATGGAGCTCAGTTCGTAGAGCATGGAGCTCAGTTCGTAAAGCATGGAGCTCAGTTCGTAGAGCATGGAGCTCAGTTGGTAGAGCGTGGAGCTCAGTTCGTAGAGCATGGAGCTCAGTTCGTAGAGCATGGAGCTCAATTGGTAGACCGTGGAGCTAAGTTCGTAGAGCATGGAGCTCAGTTGGTAGAGCATGGAGCTCAATTGGTAGAGCGCGGAGCTCAGTTGGTAGAGCGCGGAGCTCAGTTCGTAGAGCATGGAGCTCAGTTGGTTGAGCGTGGAGCTCAGTTCGTAGAGCATGGAGCTCAGTTGGTAGAGCGTGGAGCTCAGTTCGTAGAGCATGGAGCTCAGTTGGTAGAGCGCGGAGCTCAGTTGGTAGAGCGCGGAGCTCAGTTCGTAGAGCATGGAGCTCAGTTGGTAGAGCGTGGAGCTCAGTTCATAGAGCATGGAGCTCAGTTGGTAGAGCGCGGAGCTCAGTTGGTAGAGCGCGGAGCTCAGTTCGTAGAGCATGGAGCTCAGTTGGTTGAGCGTGGAGCTCAGTTCGTAGAGCGTGGAGCTCAGTTGGTAGAGCGTGGAGCTCAGTTCGTAGAGCATGGAGCTCAGTTGGTAGAGCGCGGAGCTCAGTTGGTAGAGCGCGGAGCTCAGTTCGTAGAGCATGGAACTCAGTTGGTAGAGCATGGAGCTCAGTTGGTAGAGCGCGGAGCTCAGTTGGTAGAGCGCGGAGCTCAGTTCGTAGAGCATGGAGCTCAGTTGGTAGAGCGTGGAGCTCAGTTCGTAGAGCATGGAGCTCAGTTGGTAGAGCGCGGAGCTCAGTTCGTAGAGCATGGAGCTCAGTTGGTAGAGCGTGGAGCTCAGTTCGTAGAGCATGGAGCTCAGTTGGTAGAGCGCGGAGCTCAGTTCGTAGAGCATGGAGCTCAGTTGGTAGAGCGCGGAGCTCAGTTCGTAGAGCATGGAGCTCAGTTGGTTGAGCGTGTAGCTCAGTTCGTAGAGCATGGAACTTGCAACGCCAGATTTGTGGGTTTGATTCCCCGGGCCACTCATATGTAAAATGTATGCACACATGACTGTAAGTCGCTTTGGATAAAAGCGTCTGCTGAACGGCATATGTTATATGTTATTGTAATCAGTGTTCATGGAGAGGCATGTTTGAGTAGCTGAACCATTACCTGGAAGGAGAGGACAGACAGAATATATATGTCAGTTTAGGTGACAGAATTTTTATTCAAACTGTCACTCATGTCTGTAGATATGAATGTCTCAGCCATTAGTTTCATGTCTGTAGATATAAATGTCTCTGCCATTAGTTTCATGTCTGTAGATATAAATGTCTCTGCCATTAGTTTCATGTCTGTAGATATAAATGTCTCTGCCATTAGTTTCATGTCTGTAGATATGAATGTCTCAGCCATTAGTTTCATGTCTGTAGATATGAATGTCTCAGCCATTAGTTTCATGTCTGTAGATATGAATGTCTCAGCCATTAGTTTCATGTCTGTAGATATGAATGTCTCAGCCATTAGTTTCATGTCTGTAGATATGAATGTCTCAGCCATTAGTTTCATGTCTGTAGATATGAATGTCTCAGCCATTAGTTTCATGTCTGTAGATATGAATGTCTCAGCCATTAGTTTCATGTCTGTAGATATAAATGTCTCAGCCATTAGTTTCATGTCTGTAGATATGAATGTCTCAGCCATTAGTTTCATGTCTGTAGATATGAATGTCTCAGCCATTAGTTTCATGTCTGTAGATATGAATGTCTCAGCCATTAGTTTCATGTCTGTAGATATGAATGTCTCAGCCATTAGTTTCATGTCTGTAGATATAAATGTCTCAGCCATTAGTTTCATGTCTGTAGATATGAATGTCTCAGCCATTAGTTTCATGTCTGTAGATATGAATGTCTCAGCCATTAGTTTCATGTCTGTAGATATGAATGTCTCAGCCATTAGTTTCATGTCTGTAGATATAAATGTCTCAGCCATTAGTTTCATGTCTGTAGATATGAATGTCTCAGCCATTAGTTTCATGTCTGTAGATATGAATGTCTCAGCCATTAGTTTCATGTCTGTAGATATGAATGTCTCAACCATTAGTTTCATGTCTGTAGATATGAATGTCTCAACCATTAGTTTCATGTCTGTAGATATGAATGTCTCAACCATTAGTTTCACGTCTGTAGATATGAATGTCTCAGCCATTAGTTTCATGTCTGTAGATATGAATGTCTCAGCCATTAGTTTCATGTCTGTAGATATGAATGTCTCAGCCATTAGTTTCATGTCTGTAGATACGAATGTCTCAACCATTAGTTTCATGTCTGTAGATATGAATGTCTCAACCATTAGTTTCATGTCTGTAGATATGAATGTCTCAACCATTAGTTTCACGTCTGTAGATATGAATGTCTCAGCCATTAGTTTCATGTCTGTAGATATGAATGTCTCAGCCATTAGTTTCATGTCTGTAGATATGAATGTCTCAGCCATTAGTTTCATGTCTGTAGATATGAATGTCTCAGCCATTAGTTTCATGTCTGTAGATATGAATGTCTCAGCCATTAGTTTCATGTCTGTAGATATGAATGTCTCAGCCATTAGTTTCATGTCTGTAGATATGAATGTCTCAGCCATTAGTTTCATGTCTGTAGATATAAATGTCTCAGCCATTAGTTTCATGTCTGTAGATATGAATGTCTCAGCCATTAGTTTCATGTCTGTAGATATGAATGTCTCAGCCATTAGTTTCATGTCTGTAGATATGAATGTCTCAGCCATTAGTTTCATGTCTGTAGATATGAATGTCTCTGCCATTAGTTTCATGTCTGTAGATATGAATGTCTCAGCCATTAGTTTCATGTCTGTAGATATGAATGTCTCTGCCATTAGTTTCATGTCTGTAGATATGAATGTCTCAGCCATTAGTTTCATGTCTGTAGATATGAATGTCTCAACCATTAGTTTCATGTCTGTAGATATGAATGTCTCAGCCATTAGTTTCATGTCTGTAGATATGAATGTCTCAGCCATTAGTTTCATGTCTGTAGATATGAATGTCTCAGCCATTAGTTTCATGTCTGTAGATATGAATGTCTCAGCCATTAGTTTCATGTCTGTAGATATGAATGTCTCAGCCATTAGTTTCATGTCTGTAGATATGAATGTCTCAGCCATTAGTTTCATGTCTGTAGATATAAATGTCTCAGCCATTAGTTTCATGTCTGTAGATATGAATGTCTCAGCCATTAGTTTCATGTCTGTAGATATGAATGTCTCAGCCATTAGTTTCATGTCTGTAGATATGAATGTCTCAGCCATTAGTTTCATGTCTGTAGATATGAATGTCTCAGCCATTAGTTTCATGTCTGTAAATGTCTCATAGTTTCAAATGTCTCAGCCATTAGTTTCATGTCTGTAGATATGAATGTCTCAGCCATTAGTTTCATGTCTGTAGATATAAATGTCTCAGCCATTAGTTTCATGTCTGTAGATATGAATGTCTCAGCCATTAGTTTCATGTCTGTAGATATGAATGTCTCAGCCATTAGTTTCATGTCTGTAGATATAAATGTCTCAGCCATTAGTTTCATGTCTGTAGATATGAATGTCTCAGCCATTAGTTTCATGTCTGTAGATATAAATGTCTCAGCCATTAGTTTCACGTCTGTAGATATGAATGTCTCAACCATTAGTTTCATGTCTGTAGATATGAATGTCTCAACCATTAGTTTCACGTCTGTAGATATGAATGTCTCAACCATTAGTTTCATGTCTGTAGATATGAATGTCTCAGCCATTAGTTTCACGTCTGTAGATATGAATGTCTCAGCCATTAGTTTCATATCAACTTAATGAATGAAAGTAATGCCTTGTCAATCATTGTATCCATGGTAACGTGTGACGCTGTACCTGCAGACAAGAGGAGCCACCACCTGGGCTCTGATGGAATCTACCTGGATGACATCACTGAGCTGGAGCCAGATGTGGCCGCTCTCTACTTCCCCAAAAGGTAACACAACTGTAACTAACACACACACACACTTACAGGCACACCTGTCACACACACATACTGTGCATTCGGAAAGTATTCAGACCCCTTCCCTTTTTCCACATTTTCTTACCTTAGAGCCTTATTCTAAAATATATTTTTTTTAATCCCTCATCAATCTACACACAATTTTCCATAATGACAAAGACAAAATGGGTTTTTAGACATTTTTGCAAATTTATTAAAAAAAATAAAAACAGAAATATTCAGACTCTTTTGCTATGAGACATGAAATTGAGTTCAGGTGCATTCTGTTTTCAATGATCATCCTTGAGATGTTTCGACAACTTAGTTGGCGTCCACCTGTGGTAAATTCAATTGATTGGACATGATTTGGAAAGGCACACACCTGTCTATATAAAGGTCCCACAGTTGACAGTGCATGTCAGAGCAAAAACCAAGGAATTGAAGGAATTGTCCGTAGAGCTCCGAGACAGGATTGTGTCACGGCACAGATCTGTGGAAGGGTACCTAAAAATGTCTGTCCCCAAGAACACAGTGGCCTCCATGATTCTTAAATGGAAGTAGTTTGGAACCACCAAGACTCTTCCTAGAGGTGGCCTCCCGGCCAAACTGAGCAATCGGGGGAGAAGGGCCTTGGTCAGGGAGGTGACCAAGAACCCGATGATCTCTCTGTTAGAGTTCCAGAGTCTTCTGTGGAGATGGGTGAACCTTCCAGAAGGACAACCATCTGGGCCAGACGTAAGCCACTCCTCAGTAAAAGGCACATGACAGTCCACTTGGAGTTTGCCAAAAGGCACCTAAAGGACTCTGACCATGAGAATCAAGATTCTCTTGTCTGATGAAACCAAGATTGAACTTTTGGCCTGAATGCCAAACGTCACATCTGGAGGAAACCTGGCACCATCCCTACGGCGAAGCATAGTGGTGGAAGCATCATGCTGTGGGGATGTTTTTCAGCGGCAGGGACTGGGAGACTAGTCAGGATCAAGGGAAAGATGAATGGAGCAAAGTACAGAGAGATCCTTGATGAAAACTTGCTCCAGAGCGCTCAGGACCTCAGACTGGGGGCGAAGGTTCACCTTCCAACAGGACAATGACACTGAGCACACAGCCAAGACAACGCACGAGTGGCTTCGGGACAAGTCTCTGAATGTCCTTGAGTGGCCCAGCCAGAACCCAGACTTGTGCCAAGCTTGTAGCATCGTACCAAAGAAGACTTGAGGCTGTACAGTGCCTTGCGAAAGTATTCGGCCCCCTTGAACTTTGCGACCTTTTGCCACATTTCAGGCTTCAAACATAAAGATATAAAACTGTATTTTTTTGTGAAGAATCAACAACAAGTGGGACACAATCATGAAGTGGAATGACATTTATTGGATATTTCAAACTTTTTTAACAAAGCAAAAACTGAAAAATTGGGCGTGCAAAATTATTCAGCCCCTTTACTTTCAGTGCAGCAAACTCTCCAGAAGTTCAGTGAGGATCTCTGAATGATCCAATGTTGACCGAAATGACTAATGATGATAAATACAATCCACCTGTGTGTAATCAAGTCTCTGCACCTGCACTGTGATAGTCTCAGAGGTCCGTTAAAAGCGCAGAGAGCATCATGAAGAACAAGGAACACACCAGGCAGGTCCGAGATACTGTTGTGAAGAAGTTTAAAGCCGGATTTGGATACAAAAATATTTCCCAAGCTTTAAACATCCCAAGGATAATATTGAAATGGAAGGAGTATCAGACCACTGCAAATCTACCAAGACCTGGCCGTCCCTCTAAACTTTCAGCTCACACAAGGAGAAGACTGATCAGAGATGCAGCCAAGAGGCCCATGATCACTCTGGATGAACTGCAGAGATCTACAGCTGAGGTGGGAGACTCTGTCCATAGGACAACAATCAGTCGTATATTGCACAAATCTGGCCTTTATGGAAGAGTGGCAAGAAGAAAGCCATTTCTTAAAGATATCCATAAAAGGGTCGTTTAAAGTTTGCCACAAGCCACCTGGGAGACACACCAAACATGTGGAAGAAGGTGCTCTGGTCAGATGAAACCAAAATTGAACTTTTTGGCAACAATGCAAAACGTTATGTTTGGCGTAAAAGCAGCACAGCTCATCAACCTGAACACACCATCCCCACTGTCAAACATGGTGGTGGCAGCATCATGGTTTGGGCAAGCTTTTCTTCAGCAGGGACAAGGAAGGTGGTTAAAATTGATGTGAAGTTGGATGGAGCCAAATACAGGACCATTCTGGAAGAAAACCTGATGGGGTTTGCAAAAGACCTGAGACTGGGACGGAGATTTGTCTTCCAACAAGACAATGATCCAAAACATAAAGCAAAATCTAAAATGGAATGGTTCAAAAATAAACATATCCAGGTGTTAGAATGGCCAAGTCAAAGTCCAGACCTGAATCCAATCGAGAATCTGTGGAAAGAACTGAAAACTGCTGTTCACAAATGCTCTCCATCCAACCTCACTGAGCTCGAGCTGTGCAAAACAGATAGAGACATACCCCAAGCGACTTACAGCTGTAATCGCAGCAAAAGGTGGCGCTACAAAGTATTAACTTAAGGGGGCTGAATAATTTTGCACGCCCAATTTTTCAGTTTTTGATTTGTTAAAAAAGTTTGAAATATCCAATAAATGTCGTTCCACTTCATGATTGTGTCCCACTTGTTGTTGATTCTTCACAAAAAAAATACAGTTTTATATCTTTATGTTTGAAGCCTGAAATGTGGCAAAAGGTCGCAAAGTTCAAGGGGGCCGAATACTTTCGCAAGGCACTGTAATTTCTTTAAAAGGTGCTTCAACAAAGTACTGAGTAAAAGGTCTGAATACTTATGTAAATGTGATATTTCATTTTTTAAATAAATTAGCAAACATTTCTGAAAACCTGTTTTTGCTTCGTCATTATGGGGTATTGTGTGTAGATTGATGATTGAAAAAACTATTTAATCCATTTTAGAATAAAGCTGTAACGTAACAAAATTTGGCAAAAGTCAAGGGGTCTCAATACTTTCCAAATGCACTGCACACACCTATTACACACACACACACATCAGAGGAGGCTGGTGGGAGGAGCTATAGGAGGACGGACTCATTGTAATGGCTGGAATTAAATAAATGGAACGGTAATCAAATACATCAAACATATGAACATATTTTTACTCCATTGATTCCATTCCAGCCATTCGATTGAGCTGGTCTTCCTATAGCTCCTCCCACCAGCCTCCAATGACACACATATACTCAACACACCCACACACCAGTAACAAACACACACCTGTTACGCACACACATACACACACACTCACCTATCCTGTACTACACACAGAGTTGTCCTACACTCCTGACCCTATGACCCTGTTCCTTAGTGACGGGGGCGGTTCAGTGAGAGGTGGCTTGGAAACGGGAGTGCGGAGTGCCAACCAATCCCCTCAGTCGGTGGGCAGCAGTGGGATGGACAGCGGCGTGGACAGCTACTCTGACCAGCTGGGAGATATGCCCAACATCGCCATCTCCCTGTGTGGAGGTCTCACTGACAACAGAGAGATCACAAGAGGTAGGGGCTGCATCTCAATACTGTACAAATTGTAGCTTCAGCTATTTGCTGCTCAGATCCACTAATTGATGTGAGATCAGATGGAAGGGAACAACTTTCTGGAATAGAAGAGGATTAACCCTCTCCTGTCTGTGTCTCTACAGAACAGTTATATTAACCCTCTCCTGTCTGTGTCTCTACAGAACAGTTATATTAACCCTGTCCTGTCTGTGTCTCTACAGAACAGTTATATTAACCCTCTCCTGTCTGTGTCTCTACAGAACAGTTATATTAACCCTCTCCTGTCTGTGTCTCTATAGAACAGTTATATTAACCCTCTCCTGTCTGTGTCTCTACAGAACAGTTATATTAACCCTCTCCTGTCTGTGTCTCTACAGAACAGTTATATTAACCCTCTCCTGTCTGTGTCTCTACAGAACAGTTATATTAACCCTGTCCTGTCTGTGTGTCTACAGAACAGTTATATTAACCCTCTCCTGTCTGTGTCTCTACAGAACAGTTATATTAACCCTCTCCTGTCTGTGTCTCTACAGAACAGTTATATTAACCCTCTCCTGTCTGTGTCTCTACAGAACAGTTATATTAACCCTGTCCTGTCTGTGTCTCTACAGAACAGTTATATTAACCCTCTCCTGTCTGTGTCTCTACAGAACAGTTATATTAACCCTGTCCTGTCTGTGTCTCTACAGAACAGTTATATTAACCCTCTCCTGTCTGTGTCTCTACAGAACAGTTATATTAACCCTCTCCTGTCTGTGTCTCTACAGAACAGTTATATTAACCCTCTCCTGTCTGTATCTCTACAGAACAGTTATATTAACCCTGTCCTGTCTGTGTCTCTATAGAACAGTTATATTAACCCTCTCCTGTCTGTGTCTCTACAGAACAGTTATATTAAACTCCTGTCTGTGTCTCTACAGAACTCTCCTGTCTGTCTGTGTCTCTATAGAACAGTTATATTAACCCTCTCCTGTCTGTGTCTCTACAGAACAGTTATATTAACCCTGTCCTGTCTGTGTCTCTACAGAACAGTTATATTAACCCTCTCCTGTCTGTGTCTCTACAGAACAGTTATATTAACCCTCTCCTGTCTGTGTCTCTACAGAACAGTTATATTAACCCTCTCCTGTCTGTGTCTCTACAGAACAGTTATATTAACCCTGTCCTGTCTGTGTCTCTATAGAACAGTTATATTAACCCTCTCCTGTCTGTGTCTCTACAGAACAGTTATATTAACCCTCTCCTGTCTGTGTCTCTACAGAACAGTTATATTAACCCTCTCCTGTCTGTGTCTCTACAGAACAGTTATATTAACCCTCTCCTGTCTGTGTCTCTACAGAACAGTTATATTAACCCTCTCCTGTCTGTGTCTCTACAGAACAGTTATATTAACCCTCTCCTGTCTGTGTCTCTACAGAACAGTTATATTAACCCTCTCCTGTCTGTGTCTCTACAGAACAGTTATATTAACCCTCTCCTGTCTGTGTGTCTCTATAGAACAGTTATATTAACCCACTCCTGTCTGTGTCTCTACAGAACAGTTATATTAACACTCTCCTGTCTGTGTGTCTCTATAGAACAGTTATATTAACCCTCTCCTGTCTGTATCTCTACAGAACAGTTATATTAACCCTGTCCTGTCTGTGTCTCTATAGAACAGTTATATTAACCCTCTCCTGTCTGTGTCTCTACAGAACAGTTATATTAACCCTCTCCTGTCTGTGTGTCTCTATAGAACAGTTATATTAACCCACTCCTGTCTGTGTCTCTACAGAACAGTTATATTAACCCTGTCCTGTCTGTGTCTCTATAGAACAGTTATATTAACCCTCTCCTGTCTGTGTCTCTACAGAACAGTTATATTAACCCTCTCCTGTCTGTGTCTCTACAGAACAGTTATATTAACCCTCTCCTGTCTGTGTCTCTACAGAACAGTTATATTAACCCTCTCCTGTCTGTGTCTCTACAGAACAGTTATATTAACCCTCTCCTGTCTGTGTCTCTACAGAACAGTTATATTAACCCTCTCCTGTCTGTGTCTCTACAGAACAGTTATATTAACCCTCTCCTGTCTGTGTCTCTACAGAACAGTTATATTAACCCTCTCCTGTCTGTGTGTCTCTATAGAACAGTTATATTAACCCACTCCTGTCTGTGTCTCTACAGAACAGTTATATTAACCCTCTCCTGTCTGTGTGTCTCTATAGAACAGTTATATTAACCCACTCCTGTCTGTGTCTCTACAGAACAGTTATATTAACCCTCTCCTGTCTGTGTCTCTACAGAACAGTTATATTAACCCTCTCCTGTCTGTGTCTCTACAGAACAGTTATATTAACCCTGTCCTGTCTGTGTCTCTATAGAACAGTTATATTAACCCTGTCCTGTCTGTGTCTCTATAGAACAGTTATATTAACCCTCTCCTGTCTGTGTCTCTACAGAACAGTTATATTAACACTCTCCTGTCTGTGTCTCTATAGAACAGTTATATTAACCCTGTCCTGTCTGTGTCTCTACAGAACAGTTATATTAACCCTCTCCTGTCTGTGTCTCTACAGAACAGTTATATTAACCCTCTCCTGTCTGTGTCTCTACAGAACAGTTATATTAACCCTCTCCTGTCTGTGTGTCTCTATAGAACAGTTTGAGGAGAGAGCCATCTCTTACCAGCAGTTCACTGAGAACCCCTCCATCATTGACGATCCCAACCTGGTTGTCAAGATAGGAACCAAGTATGTAAAATACCTCTAACTCTGCATCATAGCAGTGAAGATGGCAGGGATGTGATTTCTGTTGATTAATCAGGACACACTATCTTCCATTCATACTGTATATCTGACCTATTCCATAGACAAAATCCTGATTTTATATGTTGTCCTGACCACATCCCTGACAGAAAAGTATGTAATGTACAGAACACCCTTCGTGTGCTGTCAAATATAGTACTTCTGATAAGAAATGTAGAAACTGGAGATTCAACAATGATCATGTGTTGTTGTTTTCTCCTCCAGGTATTATAACTGGACCACTGCAGCCCCTCTGATGCTGGCTATGCAGGTGTATCAGAAGCCCCTGCCAATGGTAAGACCTCCACAACATTAGCAACATTCCATTAGCATAGCATCTGGGCTACATATATATATGCTGATCTCAAATATATGTGGTTATCATATGTCACATTAATCGTATGGCAATGTAAAAAACAGCAGTCCTGCTAAATCTAGGGCCCAGTTCTGCCCAGTTCTGTGTCTGGCCTTGTTTTGTTTTTGTTTTAAATTCCTACATCCTCCGTCTCGTTTGAACTTCCTGCGAACTGAAAAGCATTCTCTTTAACCACATCGTCCTCACACTCAAGTCTTTTTCCTCTTTTATGGATAGCATATCTGTCTGTTTGTCTGTCTGTACATCTGCATGTTTGGTATAGCATATCTGTCTGTCTGTTGGGTATAGCATATCTGTCTGTCTGCCTGTTGGGTATAGCATATCTGTCTGTTTGTCTGTCTGTACATCTGCATGTTTGGTATAGCATATCTGTCTGTCTGTTGGGTATAGCATATCTGTCTGTCTGCCTGTTGGGTATAGCATATCTGTCTGTCTGTCTGTCTGTCTGTCTGTCTGTCTGTCTGTCTGTCTGTCTGTCTGTCTGTCTGTACATCTGCATGTTTGGTATAGCATATCTGTCTGTCTGTTGGGTATAGCATATCTGTCTGTCTGCCTGTTGGGTATAGCATATCTGTCTGTCTGTCTGTCTGTCTGTACATCTGCATGTTTGGTATAGCATATCTGTCTGTCTGCCTGTTGGGTATAGCATATCTGTCTGTCTGTACATCTGCATGTTTGGTATAGCATATCTGTCTGTCTGCCTGTTGGGTATAGCATATCTGTCTGTCTGTCTGTCTGTACATCTGCATGTTTGGTATAGCATGTCTGTCTGTCTGCCTGTTGGGTATAGCATATCTG
Source organism: Oncorhynchus keta (assembly GCF_023373465.1). Classification (NCBI taxonomy): domain Eukaryota; kingdom Metazoa; phylum Chordata; class Actinopteri; order Salmoniformes; family Salmonidae; genus Oncorhynchus; species Oncorhynchus keta. The sequence continues at coordinate 13,048,008 of NC_068449.1, read as the reverse complement.
TCTGTCTGTCTGTCTGTACATCTGCATGTTGGGTATAGCATATCTGTCTGTCTGCCTGTTGGGTATAGCGTATCTGTCTGTCTGTACATCTGCATGTTTGGTATAGCATGTCTGTCTGCCTGTTGGGTATAGCATGTCTGTCTGTCTGCCTGTCTGCCTGCCTGCCTGCCTGCCTCTGCCTGCCTGCCTGCCTGCCTGCCTGCCTGCCTGCCTGCCTGTCTGTCTGTCTGTCTGTCTGTCTGGTATAGCATATATGTCTGTCTGCCTGTTGGGTATAGCATATCTGTCTGTCTGTACATCTGCCTGTTCGGTATAGCATATCTGTCTGTCTGTCTGTTGTCGCGTATAGCATATCTGTCTGTCTGTCTGCCTGTTCGGTATAGCATATCTGTCTCTCTGTTGGGTATAGCATATCTGTCTGTCCTTGTTGGGTATAGCATATCTGTCTCTCTGTTGGGTATAGCATATCTGTCTGTCCTTGTTGGGTATAGCATATCTGTCTGTCTGCCTGCCTGTTGGGTATAGCATATCTGTCTGCCTGTTGGGTATAGCATATCTATCCGTCTGCCTGTTGGGTATAGCATATCTGTCTGTCTGTACATCTGCCTGTTCGGTATAGCATATCTGTCTGTCTGTCTGTTGTCGCGTATAGCATATCTGTCTGTCTGTCTGCCTGTTCGGTATAGCATATCTGTCTCTCTGTTGGGTATAGCATATCTGTCTGTCCTTGTTGGGTATAGCATATCTGTCTCTCTGTTGGGTATAGCATATCTGTCTGTCCTTGTTGGGTATAGCATATCTGTCTGTCTGCCTGCCTGTTGGGTATAGCATATCTGTCTGCCTGTTGGGTATAGCATATCTGTCTGTCTGCCTGTTGGGTATAGCATATCTGTCTGTCTGTCTGTCTGTCTGTACATCTGCATGTTTGGTATAGCATATCTGTCTGTCTGCCTGTTGGGTATAGCATATCTGTCTGTCTGTACATCTGCATGTTTGGTATAGCATATCTGTCTGTCTGCCTGTTGGGTATAGCATATCTGTCTGTCTGTCTGTCTGTACATCTGCATGTTTGGTATAGCATGTCTGTCTGTCTGCCTGTTGGGTATAGCATATCTGTCTGTCTGTCTGTCTGTACATCTGCATGTTGGGTATAGCATATCTGTCTGTCTGCCTGTTGGGTATAGCGTATCTGTCTGTCTGTACATCTGCATGTTTGGTATAGCATGTCTGTCTGCCTGTTGGGTATAGCATGTCTGTCTGTCTGTCTGCCTGCCTGCCTGCCTGCCTGCCTGCCTCTGCCTGCCTGCCTGCCTGCCTGCCTGCCTGCCTGCCTGTCTGTCTGTCTGTCTGTCTGTCTGTCTGGTATAGCATATATGTCTGTCTGCCTGTTGGGTATAGCATATCTGTCTGTCTGTACATCTGCCTGTTCGGTATAGCATATCTGTCTGTCTGTCTGTTGTCGCGTATAGCATATCTGTCTGTCTGTCTGCCTGTTCGGTATAGCATATCTGTCTCTCTGTTGGGTATAGCATATCTGTCTGTCCTTGTTGGGTATAGCATATCTGTCTCTCTGTTGGGTATAGCATATCTGTCTGTCCTTGTTGGGTATAGCATATCTGTCTGTCTGCCTGCCTGTTGGGTATAGCATATCTGTCTGCCTGTTGGGTATAGCATATCTATCCGTCTGCCTGTTGGGTATAGCATATTTGTCTGTCTGCCTGTTGGGTATAGCATATCTATCCGTCTGCCTGTTGGGTATAGCATATTTGTCTGTCTGCCTGTTGGGTATAGCATATCTATCCGTCTGCCTGTTGGGTATAGCATATTTGTCTGTCTGCCTGTTGGGTATAGCATATCTATCCGTCTGCCTGTTGGGTATAGCATATTTGTCTGTCTGCCTGTTGGGTATAGCATATCTATCCGTCTGCCTGTTGGGTATAGCATATCTATCCGTCTGTCTGTTGGGTATAGCATATCTATCCGTCTGCCTGTTGGGTATAGCATATCTGTCTGTCTGTATGTCTCATTGTGTGTTTATTTTCTCTCTCTCTCCCTCTCTCCCTCCCTCCCTCCCTTTGTCGCCAGCTCGCTTCCTTAGATCGCCATTATCCAGACATATGACACTAGCTTCACGTTTTTGCATTTGGGTTTTTTGTATCTCTGTGTTTTTGCATTTCAGTAGTTTTGTTGAGTTGTAGTTTTGGTCAGGAACTGTGTGCGTTTGTTCCAGGCCTCAGTGGAGAACATCATGAAGGAGAAGATGCCCAAGAAAGGAGGCCGCTGGTGGTTCTCGTGGCGCAGCAGGAACAGCGACTCCAAATCGGTACACACCTCAGCTCAAATACACACACCTCTGTAACACACACACCTCTAACACACACACCTCTGTAACACACACACCTCTAACACACACACCTCTGTAACACACACACCTCTGTAACACACACACCTCTGTAACACACACACCTCTAACACACACACCTCTGTAACACACACACCTCTAACACACACACCTCTAACACACACATCTAACACACACCTGTAACACACCTCTGTAACACACACACCTCTAACACACACCTCTAACACACACCTCTAACACACACCTGTAACACACACCTCTATAACACACACCTCTAACACACACACCTCTAACACACACCTCTGTAACACACACACACCTCTATAACACACACACACACCTCTAACACACCTCTGTAACACACACATCTCTAACACACACCTCTAACACACACCTGTAACACACACACCTCTGTAACACACACCTCTAACACACACACCTCTAACACACACCTCTGTAACACACACACCTCTGTAACACACACACACCTCTAACACACACCTCTAACACACCTCTGTAACACACACACCTCTCTAACACACACACCTCTGTAACACACACCTCTAACACACACACCTCTGTAACACACACACCTGTAACACACACACCTCTGTAACACACACCTCTGTAACACACACACACCTCTGTAACACACCTCCTGAACAAACTTCTATAACATAACTATAACTCGGAAAATTCTGCAGAAGTTACAACATTGGAGGCCTAGTTGACTGGCGTATTATATTTGTTAGAATGTCCTGGTTGTTGTATGAGTGTGTGACTGGTTGTTTTACCCCAGGACTCCGTGTCTGAGACAGGAGTTGGAGATGAGGGTGACACCTCTCTCAGCATGGCTTCAGTCAACGGGTAACTACACTTCTCTAATACCAGAAAAGCGTATCATGTGCAATAGAATTGAATCATTTTGAATACATGTTTATATACTGTAGTTTACAGATCCTCATATACGTTATACAGAAAGGGTTGGTTTCATGAACCGATTCTCCTTTGAGTTTGTTTTTTTGGTTTAAAATTTGTCCGGGAAACCACCCCTAAACATGTGTACTACATGTTTTATATAGTGTTAATATTCTGGTTATAAAGTCATGTTTACTACATGTTTTATATAGTGTTAATATTCTGGTTATAAAGTCATGTTTACCTCATGTTTTATAGTGTTAATATTCTGGTTATAAAGTCATGTTTACTACATGTTTATATAGTGTTAATATTCTGGTTATAAAGTCATGTTTACTACATGTTTTATAGTGTTAATATTCTGGTTATAAAGTCATGTTTACTACATGTTTTATAGTGTTAATATTCTGGTTATAAAGTCATGTGTACTACATGTTTTATATAGTGTTAATATTCTGGTTATAAAGTCATGTTTACCTCATGTTTTATAGTGTTAATATTCTGGTTATAAAGTCATGTTTACCTCATGTTTTATAGTGTTAATATTCTGGTTATAAAGTCATGTTTACTACATGTTTTATAGTGTTAATATTCTGGTTATAAAGTCATGTTTACTACATGTTTTATAGTGTTAATATTCTGGTTATAAAGTCATGTTTACTACATGTTTTATAGTGTTAATATTCTGGTTATAAAGTCATGTTTACCTCATGTTTTATAGTGTTAATATTCTGGTTATAAAAGTCATGTTTACCTCATGTTTTATAGTGTTAATATTCTGGTTATAAAGTCATGTTTACCTCATGTTTTATAGTGTTAATATTCTGGTTATATAAAGTGTTCATCGGTTTACTACATGTTTATATAGTGTTAATATTCTGGTTATAAAGTCATGTTTACCTCATGTTTTATAGTGTTAATATTCTGGTTATAAAGTCATGTTTACTACATGTTTATATAGTGTTAATATTCTGGTTATAAAGTCATGTTTACCTCATGTTTTATAGTGTTAATATTCTGGTTATAAAGTCATGTTTACTACATGTTTATATAGTGTTAATATTCTGGTTATAAAGTCATGTTTACCTCATGTTTTATAGTGTTAATATTCTGGTTATAAAGTCATGTTTACCTCATGTTTTATAGTGTTAATATTCTGGTTATAAAGTCATGTTTACTACATGTTTTATAGTGTTAATATTCTGGTTATAAAGTCATGTTTACTACATGTTTTATAGTGTTAATATTCTGGTTATAAAGTCATGTTTACTACATGTTTATATAGTGTTAATATTCTGGTTATAAAGTCATGTTTACCTCATGTTTTATAGTGTTAATATTCTGGTTATAAAGTCATGTTTACTACATGTTTATATAGTGTTAATATTCTGGTTATAAAGTCATGTTTACCTCATGTTTTATAGTGTTAATATTCTGGTTATAAAGTCATGTTTACTACATGTTTATATAGTGTTAATATTCTGGTTATAAAGTCATGTTTACTACATGTTTTATAGTGTTAATATTCTGGTTATAAAGTCATGTTTACCTCATGTTTTATAGTGTTAATATTCTGGTTATAAAGTCATGTTTACTACATGTTTTATAGTGTTAATATTCTGGTTATAAAGTCATGTTTACTACATGTTTTATAGTGTTAATATTCTGGTTATAAAGTCATGTTTACCTCATGTTTTATAGTGTTAATATTCTGGTTATAAAGTCATGTTTACCTCATGTTTTATAGTGTTAATATTCTGGTTATAAAGTCATGTTTACCTCATGTTTATATAGTGTTAATATTCTGGTTATAAAGTCATGTTTACTACATGTTTTATATAGTGTTAATATTCTGGTTATAAAGTAATGTTTACTACATGTTTTATAGTGTTAATATTCTCGTTATAAAGTCATGTTTACCTCATGTTTTATAGTGTTAATATTCTGGTTATAAAGTCATGTTTACTACATGTTTATATAGTGTTAATATTCTGGTTATAAAGTCATGTTTACCTCATGTTTTATAGTGTTAATATTCTGGTTATAAAGTCATGTTTACTACATGTTTTATAGTGTTAATATTCTGGTTATAAAGTCATGTTTACCTCATGTTTTATAGTGTTAATATTCTGGTTATAAAGTCATGTTTACTACATGTTTTATAGTGTTAATATTCTGGTTATAAAGTCATGTTTACTACATGTTTATATAGTGTTAATATTCTGGTTATAAAGTCATGTTTACCTCATGTTTTATAGTGTTAATATTCTGGTTATAAAGTCATGTTTACTACATGTTTTATAGTGTTAATATTCTGGTTATAAAGTCATGTTTACCTCATGTTTTATAGTGTTAATATTCTGGTTATAAAGTCATGTTTACTACATGTTTTATAGTGTTAATATTCTGGTTATAAAGTCATGTTTACTCATGTTTTATATAGTGTTAATATTCTGGTTATAAAGTCATGTTTACCTCATGTTTATATAGTGTTAATATTCTGGTTATAAAGTCATGTTTACCTCATGTTTATATAGTGTTAATATTCTGGTTATAAAGTCATGTTTACTACATGTTTTATATAGTGTTAATATTCTGGTTATAAAGTAATGTTTACTACATGTTTTATAGTGTTAATATTCTCGTTATAAAGTCATGTTTACTACATGTTTTATAGTGTTAATATTCTGGTTATAAAGTCATGTTTACCTCATGTTTTATAGTGTTAATATTCTGGTTATAAAGTCATGTTTACCTCATGTTTTATAGTGTTAATATTCTGGTTATAAAGTCATGTTTACCTCATGTTTTATAGTGTTAATATTCTGGTTATAAAGTCATGTTTACCTCATGTTTTATAGTGTTAATATTCTGGTTATAAAGTCATGTTTACCTCATGTTTTATAGTGTTAATATTCCGGTTATAAAGTCATGTTTACTACATGTTTATATAGTGTTAATATTCTGGTTATAAAGTCATGTTTACCTCATGTTTTATAGTGTTAATATTCTGGTTATAAAGTCATGTTTACTACATGTTTATATAGTGTTATTATACTGGTTATAAAGTCATGTTTACCTCATGTTTTATAGTGTTAATATTCTGGTTATAAAGTCATGTTTACCTCATGTTTATATAGTGTTAATATTCTGGTTATAAAGTCATGTTTACCTCATGTTTTATAGTGTTAATATTCTGGTTATAAAGTCATGTTTACTACATGTTTTATAGTGTTAATATTCTGGTTATAAAGTCATGTTTACCTCATGTTTTATAGTGTTAATATTCTGGTTATAAAGTCATGTTTACCTCATGTTTATATAGTGTTAATATTCTGGTTATAAAGTCATGTTTACCTCATGTTTTATAGTGTTAATATTCTGGTTATAAAGTCATGTTTACTACATGTTTTATAGTGTTAATATTCTGGTTATAAAGTCATGTTTACTACATGTTTATATAGTGTTAATATTCTGCTTATAAAGTCATGTTTACTACATGTTTATATAGTGTTAATATTCTGGTTATAAAGTCATGTTTACTACATGTTTTATAGTGTTAATATTCTGGTTATAAAGTAAAAAATGTATTTATAGCTGAACTGTTGTCATGACAGAATGAAGGAGGAGTCTTCCTCCAGCGATGAGGACCACAGATTGTCCAATCAGGGCTCAGAATCCTGCAACACCGAGCCCCTTCTCACACCCGGTAGTGTGTGCTACAGGAAGACCCTCAGACTGACCCCAGAGCAGCTGGTGAGGAACAATACTTCTGACCTCTTTATCTGGCGACGTTGTGTTCAGTGTGTCTGGCTAATGTATTCTTCAGGCCAGTCTGCAGTTGAACCACTCAGTAGTAGGGTTTGCGTTAGAGGGTGTATGGGTAATGTAGTCTTTGTGTCCTCAGGCCAGTCTGCAGTTGAACCACTCAGTAGCAGGGTTAGCGTTAGAGGGTGTATGGGTAATGTAGTCTTTGTGTCCTCAGGCCAGTCTGCAGTTGAACCTCTCAGTAGCAGGGTTAGCGTTAGAGGGTGTATGGGTAATGTAGTCTTTGTGTCCTCAGGCCAGTCTGCAGTTGAAGGTGGGTCCTAATGAGGTGGTGTTCAGTGTGACCACTCAGTACCAGGGCACCTGCCGCTGCCAGGGCACCATCTACCTCTGGAGCTGGGACGACAAGATCATCATCTCAGACATTGACGGCACCATCACCAGGTGTGTGTGTGTGTGTGTGTGTGTGCATGAGTTTTATTGGCAATTGTGTGTGATCATGTGAAATCTCTGTTAATGGTAGTCTAATGAGGTGTGTGTGCGTATGTCCTCTCTTTCAGGTCGGACACCCTGGGCCACATTCTTCCCACGCTGGGTAAAGACTGGACGCATCAGGGCATTGCCCGCCTCTACCACCGAGTCAGCCAGTGAGTTACCACAGGAGTAATTCAATAACTATAGATGAGCATTACAGTAATGAAACCTAGGTCACATTTAGAATAGGGCTCAACGTAAGATCAATTAATCATATCAACTTTATTCATGGTGTTTATCTACAAGGTTTAGTACGTTGCACCCTCATGAAGGCAGCCCTGTCCCTGACGCTCATGAGTTAAACTACTGTTCCCTCCATCGCTCTTAGGAAACACTGAGACAGTAGAATAATTCAATCTCATTCTCTTGCTCTACTTATCCTTCTATCTTTCAATTCAATTCAAGGGGCTTTATTGGCGTGGGAAACATATTGTTTACATTGCCAAAGCAAGTGAGGTTGATAAAAAAAAATGAAATAAACAATAAAAATGAACAGTAAACATTACACAAACGTTCCAAAAGAATAAAAACATTACAAATGTGTTATTATGTCTATATACAGTGTTGTAACGATGTGCAAATACAAGGGGAAAATAAATAAACATATGGGTGGTGTTTGTTCTTCACTGGTTGACCTTTTCTTGTGGCAACCGTTCACAGATCTTGCTGCTGTGATGTCACACTGTGGTATTTCACCCAGTAGATATGGGAGTTTATCAAAATATGATTTGTTTCTCTCTCTCTCTCTCTCTCTCTCTCTCTCCCTCTCTCCCTCTCTCTCTCTCTCTCTCTCTCTCTCCCTCTCTCTCTCTCTCTCTTTCAGGAATGGTTATAAGTTTATGTACTGCTCAGCGAGGGCCATAGGTATGGCTGATATGACGAGGGGGTATCTACACTGGGTCAACGAGAGAGGAACCATGCTGCCTATTGGACCTGTCCTACTCAGCCCCAGCAGTCTGTTCTCAGCTCTGCACAGGTGAGGAACACATACACTCACAGACCATCGTTCATCACCATCATCATCGTAAAAATAAACACAGCAGAAGCAAAGAGGCAAACGCAAAAGTGAACAATCATATGTAACGATGTACAGCCGCTGATGTAATAGAACTTGCTATCCCTGTATTGTATAACGATGATTCCGTCCGGCCTGTCGCGTCCTTCTTGTCCTTCCTGTAGGGAGGTGATAGAGAAGAAGCCTGAGAGGTTTAAGATCCAGTGTCTGACCGACGTGAAGCAGCTGTTCTACCCCAACACTGAGCCTTTCTACGCAGCCTTCGGCAACAGAGCCACGGTGAGAGCCCTGCTCCCTCCATCACTGCATACATTACCTTATGGAAACATCTGCCTTCATCTGACTGGAACCATGCACAGTAATTAACCGATCTGTAACCGATCTGTAACCGATCTGTAACCGATCCGTAACCGATCTGTAACCGATCCGTAACCGATCCGTAACCGATCCGTAACCGATCCGTAACCGATCCGTAACCGATCTGTAACCGATCTGTAAATGTGACAGATTCAACCTGAATATTCTGTTTGCTACTGTTGCAGTTGTTGTTGTATGCGTGTTTTTGGATAGTATGTCGGTGGTTGTTAAAGTTGTTGTTGTTTAGGATGTGTATTCCTATAAGGAGGTGGGCGTTCCCCTAAACAGGATCTTCACAGTCAACCCCAAGGGAGAGCTGATACAGGAACACGCTAAGACCAACATCTCATCGTAAGTCAGACATCTCTCTCTTTCTCTTCATCCCTCTGTCTTTCTCCCTCGTATCTTTCTTCATCTGTCTTTGTCTCTCTGTTTCTCTCTCCCTCAGCAGCTCTCTCTTCCTGTTTCTGTCTTTGTGTCTGTCTCTGTTTCTCTCTCCCTCAGTAGCTCTCTCTTCCTCTCTCTGTCTTTGTGTCTGTCTATGAACAATGAAGTGAATTATGTTTCTGTTTGTGTCCCAACCAGGTATGGTGGTCTGTGTGAGGTGGTGGACCACGTCTTTCCCCTGTTGATCAGAGGCCACGTCTCTGACGTCTCCTGCCCTGACACCTTCAGCCAGTTCACCTACTGGAGAGAACAGCTGCCCCAGGTCCACATCCCTGACCAGGTCCACATCCCTGACCAGGTCCACATCCCTGACCAGGTCCACATCCCTGACCAGGTCCACAGCTCAGACCACCCACCGGTCCACAGCCCCAAGTCCACAGCCCCGACCAGCCCCAAGTCCACAGCGCCGACCAGCCCCTGGACAACAGCTGAGGAGACCCCACACCACATCAGACCACCCCAGGAGTGAGCTGTGTGCAATCACGGAAGGGAAGGGAGAGACACGCTCAAAATCATAATGATGCAGGCATGCAAATGCAAGAAGCATGTATCTGCTCTAATGCCACACACACACACACACACACACAGCTATGCAGAGGCAGACCTTGCACTAGTGAAAATGTACTTCCTACAACAACAGGCATGTTAGCACTGAGTGGTATTTATATGTAGTCATCATTTATATTTATGTTTTACTCTTCAGTGTTGTTTTCTCTGCATTATCGAGCCTACTCATACACGTCTACTGTTCATCAGGTGAAATAGGTACATTACCTAGCCTAGTCATACAGAGCCTACTGTTCATCAGGTGAAATAGGTACATTACCTAGCCTAGTCATACACGTCTACTGTTCATCAGGTGAAATAGGTACATTATCTAGCCTAGTCATACAGAGCCTACTGTTCATCAGGTGAAATAGGTACTAGTCATACAGAGCCTACTGTTCATCTAGGTACATTATCTAGCCTAGTCATACAGAGCCTACTGTTCATCAGGTGAAATAGGTACATTATCTAGCCTAGTCATACAGAGCCTACTGTTCATCAGGTGAAATAGGTACATTACCTAGCCTAGTCATACAGAGCCTACTGTTCATCAGGTGAAATAGGTACATTACCTAGCCTAGTCATACAGAGCCTACTGTTCATCAGGTGAAATAGGTACATTACCTAGCCTAGTCATACAGAGCCTACTGTTCATCAGGTGAAATAGGTACATTATCTAGCCTAGTCATACAGAGCCTACTGTTCATCAGGTGAAATAGGTACATTATCTAGCCTAGTCATATACGTCTACTGTTCACTGAAATAGGTACATTACCTAGCCTAGTCATACAGAGCCTACTGTTCATCAGGTGAAATAGGTACATTACCTAGCCTAGTCATACAGAGCCTACTGTTCATCAGGTGAAATAGGTACATTATCTAGCCTAGTCATACAGAGCCTACTGTTCATCAGGTGAAATAGGTACATTATCTAGCCTAGTCATATACGTCTACTGTTCATCAGGTGAAATAGGTACATTATCTAGCCTAGTCATACAGAGCCTACTGTTCATCAGGTGAAATAGGTACATTACCTAGCCTAGTCATACAGAGCCTACTGTTCATCAGGTGAAATAGGTACATTATCTAGCCTAGTCATACAGAGCCTACTGTTCATCAGGTGAAATAGGTACATTATCTAGCCTAGTCATACAGAGCCTACTGTTCATCAGGTGAAATAGGTACATTACCTAGCCTAGTCATACACGTCTACTGTTCATCAGGTGAAATAGGTACATTATCTAGCCTAGTCATACAGAGCCTACTGTTCATCAGGTGAAATAGGTACATTATCTAGCCTAGTCATACAGAGCCTACTGTTCATCAGGTGAAATAGGTACATTATCTAGCCTAGTCATACAGAGCCTACTGTTCATCAGGTGAAATAGGTACATTACCTAGCCTAGTCATACAGAGCCTACTGTTCATCAGGTGAAATAGGTACATTATCTAGCCTAGTCATACAGAGCCTACTGTTCATCAGGTGAAATAGGTACATTATCTAGCCTAGTCATACAGAGCCTACTGTTCATCAGGTGAAATAGGTACATTATCTAGCCTAGTCATACAGAGCCTACTGTTCATCAGGTGAAATAGGTACATTATCTAGCCTAGTCATACAGAGCCTACTGTTCATCAGGTGAAATAGGTACATTATCTAGCCTAGTCATACAGAGCCTACTGTTCATCAGGTGAAATAGGTACATTATCTAGCCTAGTCATACAGAGCCTACTGTTCATCAGGTGAAATAGGTACATTATCTAGCCTAGTCATACAGAGCCTACTGTTCATCAGGTGAAATAGGTACATTATCTAGCCTAGTCATACAGAGCCTACTGTTCATCAGGTGAAATAGGTACATTATCTAGCCTAGTCATACAGAGCCTACTGTTCATCAGGTGAAATAGGTACATTACCTAGCCTAGTCATACAGAGCCTACTGTTCATCAGGTGAAATAGGTACATTATCTAGCCTAGTCATACAGAGCCTACTGTTCATCAGGTGAAATAGGTACATTATCTAGCCTAGCCTACTGTTCATCAGGTGAAATAGGTACATTATCTAGCCTAGTCATACAGGGCCTACTGTTCATCAGGTGAAATAGGTACATTATCTAGCCTAGTCATACAGAGCCTACTGTTCATCAGGTGAAATAGGTACATTATCTAGCCTAGTCATACAGAGCCTACTGTTCATCAGGTGAAATAGGTACATTATCTAGCCTAGTCATATACGTCTACTGTTCATCAGGTGAAATAGGTACATTATCTAGCCTAGTCATACAGAGCCTACTGTTCATCAGGTGAAATAGGTACATTACCTAGCCTAGTCATACAGAGCCTACTGTTCATCAGGTGAAATAGGTACATTATCTAGCCTAGTCATACAGAGCCTACTGTTCATCAGGTGAAATAGGTACATTACCTAGCCTAGTCATACACGTCTACTGTTCATCAGGTGAAATAGGTACATTATCTAGCCTAGTCATACAGAGCCTACTGTTCATCAGGTGAAATAGGTACATTACCTAGCCTAGTCATACAGAGCCTACTGTTCATCAGGTGAAATAGGTACATTACCTAGCCTAGTCATACAGAGCCTACTGTTCATCAGGTGAAATAGGTACATTATCTAGCCTAGTCATACAGAGCCTACTGTTCATCAGGTGAAATAGGTACATTATCTAGCCTAGTCATACAGAGCCTACTGTTCATCAGGTGAAATAGGTACATTATCTAGCCTAGTCATACAGGGCCTACTGTTCATCAGGTGAAATACAGTGCCTTGTAAAAGTATTCACCACCCTTGGCTTTTTTCCTATTTTGTTGCATTACAACCTGTAATTTAAATGTATTTTTATTTGGATTTCATCAAAATAGTCCAAATTGGTGAAGTGAAATGAAAAAAACGACATGTTTAAGAAAAGTGTGCTATGAAGCCCCTAAATAAGATCTGGTGCAACCAATTACCTTCACAAGTCACATCATTAGTTAAATAAAGTCCACCTGTGTGCAATCTAAGTGTCACATGATCTGTCACATGATCTCAGTATATATACACCTGTTCTGAAAGGCCCCAGAGTCTGCAACACCACTAATCAAGGGACACCACCAACCAAGTGGCACCATGATGACCAAGGAGCTCTCCAAACAGGTCAGGGATGAAGTTGTGGAGAAGAAGTACAGGACAGGGTGGGTTATAAAAAAATATCCAACATTTTGAACATCCCACGGAGCACCATTAAATGAATTATTAAAGAATGTAAAGGATAGGGCACCACAACAAACCTGCCAAGAGAGGATTGCCCACCAAAACTCACGGACCAGGCAAGGAGGGCATTAATCAGAGAGGCAACAAAGAGACCAAAGATAACCCTGAAGGAGCTGCAAAAGCTCCATAGTGGATATTGGAGTATATGCACTCCACAGAGCTGGGCTTCACGGAAGAGTGGCCAGAAAAAAAGCCATTGCTTAAAAACAAAAATAAGCAAACATGTTTGCTGTTCACCAAAAGGCATGTGGGAGACTCCCCAAACATATGAAAGAAGATACTCTGGTCAGATGAGACTAAAATTGAGCTCTTTGGCCATCAAGGAAAACACTATGTCTGGGGCAAACCCAACACCTCTCATCACCCCGATAACACCATCCCCACAGTAAAGCATGGTAGTGGCAGCATCATGCTTTGTGGATGTTTTTCCATCGGCAGGGACTGGGTAACTGGTCAGAATTGAATGAATGATGGATGGCGCTAAATACAGGGAAATTCTTGAGGGAAACTTGTTTCAGTCTTCCAGAGATTTGAGACTGGTTCACCTTCCAGCAGGACAATGAGTGATTAGTTATGCACGCTCAAGTTTTCAGTTTTCTTGTCTTATTTCTTGTTTGTTTCACAATGAAAAATATTTAGCATCTTTAAGTGGTAGACATGTTGTGTAAATCAAATGATACAACCCCCCCAAAAATCTATTTTAATTCCAGGTTGTAAGGCAACAAAATAGGATTAATTGCCAAGGGGGTGATTACTTTCACGAGCCACTGTGGGTACTACTTTTAGGCAAAAGAAGCACTGATTCAGTTGCCTGACGACTCAAACTGAATTATTCTTCTGCTCTATGTTCTCTACATACTTCAGTCTGAGACTGCCATCGTTGAAATAACTTGTGGTGACGTCAAAATGAGGGGTGTTGTACAAAACAAAGTAATTCAGCAATTGGATCATCTCTAACCAGAGTATCAAAGTATCAAATAACACATTTTTAAAACACCGCTTTACCCACGTGTGTTCTTGCTCTGGCCCAACCCATCGGTTTCTGGGACCAATCAGAATGGTTCAAATGTGATTGAGTTCTAGAAATTGTCAGGAAGGTACTCAGATCCCGACTCATTGCAGAGAAGAAACTAACGGCGTGGCGTAGCGTTTAGCCAGAGCAAGGAGTTTGGGTAACCAGACAACTGATAAAAGTACAGCCTACTGGGAAAAATCACTGTGAAGTACGGTCTACCTGAAAAAAATCACTGTGAAGTACAGACTACCTGGAGAAATCACTGAAGTACAGTCTACCTGGAAAAATTATTGTGAAGTAGAGCCTAACATTGAAACAGCTGAGTTTCACCCAGATAACGTTGTCTGATTAACGGCATTACTTTTGATTGAATCTACTACATTTTCAGATCTAATGTTCACATACATTTTAAGCGCTAATGTTCACATACATTTTAGGCGCTAATGTAATAAATGCTCAGCAATACAATATTATCATTAACTTGCAATGAAAATATTATAGGACATGACAATAATTCAGTTCACCTGTGAGCTCCAAACTTGTCCTTATAATTGATATATATACCACGGTTAAGGGCTGTTCTTATGCACTACGCAACGCGGAGAGCTCCGATACAGCCCTTACCTTTGGTTTATTGGCCATATACCACAAACCCCCGAGGTGCCTTATTGCTGTTATAAACTGGTTAGCAACATAATTAGAGCAGTAAAAATAAAATGTTTTGTCATACACGTGGAATAAGGTCTGATATACCATGGCTGTCAGCCAATCAGCATTCAGAGCTCAAACCACCGAGGTGCCTTATTGCTGTTATAAACTGGTTAGCAACGTAATTAGAGCAGTAAAAATAAAATGTTTTGTCATACACGTGGAATAAGGTCTGATATACCATGGCTGTCAGCCAATCAGCATTCAGAGCTCAAACCACCGAGGTGCCTTATTGCTGTTATAAACTGGTTAGCAACGTAATTAGAGCAGTAAAAATAAAATGTTTTGTCATACACGTGGAATAAGGTCTGATATACCATGGCTGTCAGCCAATCAGCATTCAGGGCTCAAACCACCCAGGTTATAAGAAGTTTTAAATCATGTTTCCTTTTGGGTTCCATGTAGAACCCTTTCCACAGAGGGTTGTACCTGAAACCAAACATGGTTCTATCTGGAACCAAAAGGGGTTCTTCAAAGGGTTCTCCTATTGGGACAGCATTTCGCTACACTCGCATTAACATCTGCTAACCATGTGTATGTGACAAATAAAATTTGATTTGATTTGAAGAACCCTTTTTGGTTCTAGATAGCACCTTTTTTCTAAGAGTGTAGCAGCATTCCATATTAGGGTTTTATTCTTCAGTTTCTTGTCTTGTTCTATGTAAGGTAAATATGTTACTGATCAACTGAACTAAACCTGGTAACTATTGTAGCTCTTCAGTTTATTAACAAGGCACAGAGGGGGGTTTCCTATCTCATTGATGTCTCTCACCCATAGTCATCAATAGTCCTTTAATGCTAATTTAACACTTCAGAATAGACATCTAAAACTGTCATTACTCTGATAATAAGCAACGCAAGAAAACTCAGGTTGTTTCACTCTGTTTCTATAAACAATGACACATAACATATCATATTCTCACTGCGTGCACTGTGCAGGGAGATTGTCTTGGCTACCATTATGGTCACTGAATAGCCTACTAGTCCTGTCGCATCAGTCAGGTGTGTGACGGAGCTCTTTTTGGGGGGAGTATTATGTTGCAGATAATAGAAAACATATTCTTTCATTTGCTTTGGTTGTCTATCATCTTCAACTCTAACTGCGAGATGAGAGAAACCTACTAATTTATGGACTATTTCATGAATATCATTTTTAAGAAGCAGCTTGTGAACACGCTTGTATTTGGCCTTTGATTTTATATATTGTGTTTATGTGATTGTTCATATTCAGAGTATTGGTGTTTATTCTCACTTTTGTATATAGTGCAATGTTTTTTAGTGATCTAATTCAGAAACATTGATCTTGTCAGTCATTGGCTGGCTTCTGGACTACAGTAGTTTGATCTAAAATGGCTAACAACATTTTGCATTGACTTCAGTGTCCACTGAAGCAAAGCCATTGAGGAGTTCTACAACAGTAAAAATGCAATATTCTACTAAATTCTAGAATCTATTACTAAGATACAAATAACTTTATAGATTACAGCACTGATGTTCCTTGTCATTTCAGCCATTAGAATTCTCAATATCCTTGAATATTCTAAACCTCCTCAAAGGGTTAAAAGCAAAAAGCACCGTCAGTCAGTGCATCAGTCAGTCCATCTTATCTCTGTTGTTATCAGAGCAGGTGGCAGCATGTTTCTAGGAGTGGCAGCCATGTAATGTATATCTAATGTGTATATGGTGCAATTTCCAATGTTATCCTGTATGTAGTATGGATGAGTTCAACAACTAAAATGCAAGACGTCCTGTACGACCTGAATGAATACTAACACTGTGGTATTTCTCTCTTTTTCGTTTGATCATATTGATGACCAATACAAACTTGATCACATCACTGTGAAGGAGAGAAGGTTCTCACTGTCCCTTTGGACCATATTGATTTAAATAAGTTTGAATTTCTTGACAAGATGTCTTTCATGGGCTGGTTGAAACATCCATTGCCATTCCTCTAGTCATGGGTTTCTCGGATGAATTTAAATAGAGGTATTTCAGAATATTGAGACAGAGACGAACGTGAGCTGTTGGACTCGCCATCAACCTAAGAGGTGTGTTGGTATTTGGAGGAGCCGTAACGGATGGATGGAAGCATGGATAGATGGATGGATGAGTGAAAGGAGGCATCTGATGTCACTGTTGTGTTCACTTGTCTTGTCCTGTGTGTCTTTGGTTCCTCTTGTCTCCTTAATGTATTGTCACACAATTTGTTCCAAGTATGTTGAATTACTACTCTGTGTATTCTGGTTAAGCAGACTGACTGTTCTTTCTGTGAAAGATCCATATGAACAAAGTGATTTTGTCTTATGTCTTGGTTGTCTGTCCTCTTTGGTTTTGTTTCTAAGATGTACAGAATCCATTACTCTTGCACTGTGTCATGTTGTATAGCTAAACAATCTGGTTTCAAAAAATAACTGTATATTGAAAATAATTATTTCAATAAATGCTCAAATGATTGTTGATGGATGTGCTTGTGTCTCATCTCTCCTCCCTGAAGTGAACATGTCATGATGTGAAACCAGATTAGTATTTCCTTAGTTTCAGAGTTGTATACCATGGTAACATAACTAACCCCCATACTGCCCATGTATACCATGGTATCAGAACTAACTCCCATAATGCCCATGTTTACCATGGTAACAGAACTAACCCCCATACTGCCCATGTTTAACATGGTAACAGAACTAACCCCCATAATGCCCATGTATACCATGGTATCAGAACTAACCCCCATAATGCTCATGTTTACCATGGTAACAGAACTAACCCCCATACTGCCCATGTTTACCATGGTAACAGAACTAACCCCCATACTGCCCATGTTTACCATGGTAACAAAACTAACCCCCATACTGCCCATGTTTACCATGGTAACAGAACTAACCCCCATAATGCCCATGTTTACCATGGTAACAGAACTAACCCCCATACTGCCCATGTATACCATGGTATCAGAACTAACCCCCATAATGCCCATGTTTAACATGGTAACAGAACTAACCCCCATAATGCCCATGTTTACCATGGTATCAGAACTAACCCCCATAATGCCCATGTTTACCATGGTATCAGAACTAACCCCCATAATGCCCATGTTTACCATGGTAACAGAACTAACCCCCATACTGCCCATGTATACCCTGGTATCAGAACTAACCCCCATACTGCCCATGTATACCATGGTATCAGAACTAACACCTATTACTGCCCATGTTTACCATGGTATCAGAACTAACCCCCATACTGCCCATGTTTACCATGGTAACAGAACTAACGCCCATAATGCCCATGTTTACCATGGTATCAGAACTAACCCCCATAATGCCCATGTTTACCATGGTATCAGAACTAACCCCCATACTACCCATGTATACCATGGTAACAGAACTAACCCCCATACTACCCATGTATACCATGGTATCAGAACTAACACCTATTACTGCCCATGTTTACCATGGTATCAGAACTAACCCCCATACTGCCCATGTTTACCATGGTATCAGAACTAACACCCATTACTGCCCATGTTTACCATGGTATCAGGACTAACACCCATTACTGCCCATGTATACCATGGTATCAGAACTAACACCTATTACTGCCCATGTATACCATGGTATCAGAACTAACCCCCATAATGCCCATGTTTACCATGGTATCAGAACTAACCCCCATAATGCCCATGTTTACCATGGTAACAGAACTAACCCCCATACTGCCCATGTATACCATGGTATCAGAACTAACCCCCATACTGCCCATGTATACCATGGTATCAGAACTAACACCTATTACTGCCCATGTTTACCATGGTATCAGAACTAACCCCCATACTGCCCATGTTTACCATGGTAACAGAACTAACGCCCATAATGCCCATGTTTACCATGGTATCAGAACTAACCCCCATAATGCCCATGTTTACCATGGAATCAGAACTAACCCCCATAATGCCCATGTTTACCATGGTAACAGAACTAACCCCCATACTGCCCATGTTTACCATGGTAACAGAACTAACACCCATAATGCCCATGTTTACCATGGTAACAGAACTAACACCCATACTGCCCATGTTTACCATGGTATCAGGACTAACACCCATTACTGCCCATGTATACCATGGTATCAGAACTAACACCCATTACTGCCCATGTATGCCATGGTATCAGAACTAACACCCATTACTGCCCATGTATACCATGGTATCAAAACTAACACCCATTACTGCCCATGTATACCATGGTATCAGAACTAACACCCATTACTGCCCATGTATATCATGGTATCAGAACTAACACCTATTACTGCCCATGTATACCATGGTATCAGAACTAACACCTATTACTGCCCATGTATACCATGGTATCAGAACTAACACCCATTACTGCCCATGTATACCATGGTATCAAAACTAACACCCATTACTGCCCATGTATACCATGGTATCAGAACTAACACCCATTACTGCCCATGTATACCATGGTATCAAAACTAACACCCATTACTGCCCATGTATACCATGGTATCAGAACTAACACCCATTACTGCCCATGTATATCATGGTATCAGAACTAACACCTATTACTGCCCATGTATACCATGGTATCAGAACTAACACCTATTACTGCCCATGTATACCATGGTATCAGAACTAACACCCATTACTGCCCATGTATACCATGGTATCAAAACTAACACCCATTACTGCCCATGTATACCATGGTATCAGAACTAACACCCATTACTGCCCATGTATATCATGGTATCAGAACTAACACCTATTACTGCCCATGTATACCATGGTATAAGAACTAACACCTATTACTGCCCATGTATACCATGGTATCAGAACTAACACCTATTACTGCCCATGTTTACCATGGTAACAGAACTAACCCCCATAATGCCCATGTATACCATGGTAACATAACTAACCCCCATACTGCCCATGTTTAACATGGTAACAGAACTAACCCCCATAATGCCCATGTATACCATGGTATCAGAACTAACCCCCATAATGCCCATGTTTACCATGGTAACAGAACTAACCCCCATACTGCCCATGTTTACCATGGTAACAGAACTAACCCCCATACTGCCCATGTTTACCATGGTAACAGAACTAACCCCCATACTGCCCATGTTTACCATGGTAACAGAACTAACCCCCATAATGCCCATGTTTACCATAGTAACAGACCTAACCCCGATACTGCCCATGTATACCATGGTATCAGAACTAACACCTATTACTGCCCATGTTTACCATGGTATCAGAACTAACCCCCATACTGCCCATGTTTACCATGGTAACAGAACTAACGCCCATAATGCCCATGTTTACCATGGTAACAGAACTAACACCCATTACTGCCCATGTTTACCATGGTATCAGGACTAACACCCATTACTGCCCATGTATACCATGGTATCAGAACTAACACCTATTACTGCCCATGTATACCATGGTATCAGAACTAACCCCCATAATGCCCATGTATACCATGGTATCAGAACTAACCCCCATAATGCCCATGTTTAACATGGTAACAGAACTAACCCCCATAATGCCCATGTTTACCATGGTATCAGAACTAACCCCCATAATGCCCATGTTTACCATGGTATCAGAACTAACCCCCATAATGCCCATGTTTACCATGGTAACAGAACTAACCCCCATACTGCCCATGTATACCATGGTATCAGAACTAACACCTATTACTGCCCATGTTTACCATGGTATCAGAACTAACCCCCATACTGCCCATGTTTACCATGGTAACAGAACTAACGCCCATAATGCCCATGTTTACCATGGTAACAGAACTAACACCCATTACTGCCCATGTTTACCATGGTATCAGAACTAACACCTATTACTGCCCATGTATACCATGGTATCAGAACTAACCCCCATAATGCCCATGTTTACCATGGTATCAGAACTAACCCCCATACTGCCCATGTATACCATGGTATCAGAACTAACCCCATACCCATGTTACCATGGTATCAGAACTAACCCCATACTGCCCATGTATACCATGGTATCAGAACTAACACCTATTACTGCCCATGTTTACCATGGTATCAGAACTAACACCCATACTGCCCATGTATACCATGGTATCAGAACTAACCCCATACTGCCCATGTATACCATGGTATCAGAACTAACCCCATAATGCCCATGTTTACCATGGAATCAGAACTAACCCCATAATGCCCATGTTTACCATGGTAACAGAACTAACCCCATACTGCCCATGTTTATAACAGAACTAACACCCATGGTATCAGAACTAACACCCATACTGCCCATGTTTACATGGTATCAGGACTAACACCCATTACTGCCCATGTATACCATGGTATCAGAACTAACACCATTACTGCCCATGTATGCCATGGTATCAGAACTAACACCCATTACTGCCCATGTATACCATGGTATACTGCCCATTATACCATGTATACCATGGTATCAGAACTAACACCCATTACTGCCCATGTATATCATGGTATCAGAACTAACACCTATTACTGCCCATGTATACCATGGTATCAGAACTAACACCTATTACTGCCCATGTATACCATGGTATCAGAACTAACACCCATTACTGCCCATGTATACCATGGTATCAGAACTAACACCTATTACTGCCCATGTATACCATGGTATCAGAACTAACACCTATTACTGCCCATGTATACCATGGTATCAGAACTAACACCCATTACTGCCCATGTATACCATGGTATTGCTCCATGGCTTTGTGCAGGCTTGGTATCTACTGCCATCTAATGTAGGATATACTTATAACACATAAACTCAGCAAAAAAAGAAAACGTCCCTTTTTCAGGATCCTGTCCTTAAAAGATAATTTGTAAAAATCCTAATAACTTCACAGATATTAATTGTAAAGGGTTTAAACATTGTTTCCCATGCTGGTTCAATGAACCACAAACAATTAATGAACATGCACCTGTGGAACGGTCTTTAAGACACTATCAGCTTACAGAAGGTAGGCAATTGAGGTCACAGTTATGAAAACTTAGGACACTTAAGAGGCCTTTCTACTGACTCTGAAAAACACCAAAAGATAGATGCCTAGGGTTCCTGCTCATCTGCGTGAACATGCCTTAGGCATGCTGCAAGGAGGCATGAGGACTGCAGATGTGGCCAGGGCAATAAATTACAATGTCCGTACTGTGAGACGGCTAAGACAGCGCTACAGGGAGACAGGGCGGACAGCTGATCGTCCTCACAGTGGCAGGCCACGTGTAACAACACCTGGACAGGATCAGTACATCCGAACATCACACATGCGGGACAGGCACAGGTTGGCAACAACAACTGCCTGAGTTACACCAGGAACGCATAATCCCTCCATCAGTGCTCAGACTATCTGCCATAGGCTGGGAGGCTGGACTGGGGGCTTGTAGGCCTGTTGTAAAGGCAGGTCATCACCAGACATCACCGGCAATAATGTTGCCTATGGGCACAAACCCGCCGGATCAGACAGGACTGGCAAAAAGTGCTCTTCACTGATGAGTCGCACTTTGTCTCACCAGGGGTGATGGTCG
Organism: Oncorhynchus keta; assembly: GCF_023373465.1. Lineage (NCBI taxonomy): Eukaryota > Metazoa > Chordata > Actinopteri > Salmoniformes > Salmonidae > Oncorhynchus > Oncorhynchus keta. The sequence goes on along the minus strand of NC_068449.1, from coordinate 13,025,470 downwards.
AATTTTGTGTTTATCGTCGAAGGAATGAGCGTTACACCGAGGCCTGTACTCGGATCTCAATCCCATTGAGCACGTCTGGGACCTGTTGGATCGGAGGATGAGGGCTAGGGCCATTCCCCCCAGAAATGTCCGGGAACTTGCAGGTGTCTTGGTGGAAGAGTGGGGTAACATCTCACAGCAAGAACTGGCAAATCTGATGCCGTCCATGAGGAGTTGCACTGCAGTACTTAGTGCAGCTGGTAGCCACACCAGATACTGACTGTTACTTTTGATTTTGATCCCCCCTTTGTTCAGGGACACATTATTCCATTTCTGTTAGTCACATGTCTGTGGAGCTTGTTCAGTTTATGTCTCAGTTGTTGAATCTTATGTTCATACAAATATTTACACATGTTAAGTTTGCTGAAAATAAACACAGTTGACAGTGAGAGGACGTTTATAAAGCTCATCTAAAGAAATTAGCTCACTGGCAGTTGACACTTACTTACATGTGACTTCTGATATTAGAATACAACCCTCACATTGAAAAGACGGGGATTTCGCATCAGTCTGGACACAATCAGGCTACCGAAAGCGCATAGTGGGCTACGTCATTAGCACTACGCCCACAAATCATCTTGATTTGAACGCCTGTTATGGCCATTTTTACACGCGTTCATTACACCTGTTCAGTGTGCATTTAAAGGTGATTAGAACGTTTTGAATATTGTACTTTCAGACGCATGGAATTGTTCCACTGCACACGTTCTGAACGCCTGTGTAGTAACGGGTACATTTCATGGGTCTGAAAGTACCACATTGTAGCCCCTCCCACGTTAATTTCTGTGAGTTTGACTTTGTTCGACTTCTTTTTACTTCTGGCCAGTGTTGCCAATTTAGCAACCTAGTCGCTATATTTAGCGAGTATTCAGACCCCTCTAGCAACACATGTTCAAAAAAAAAATCGACTAGCGACAAATCTAGTGACTTTTTCTGGTGTTATTGGAGACTGACGTGAAAGCACGTATCATTCTTACCGTATTCTTCTCAACGAGCAGCGACCCTGTCCCAAAGCACTCACAGGCGGCCCAGTCCAAACAGCCTCAGTCAATTACCTAGTCCACTGTGTGTGTGCCTCTCTGTGACATAAGCTAAACATCTAGCTGGCTAGCTCATCATGTCTCAGTCTAAACTGTACACTAAAAAATACAAAAAGGAGTGGGAATCAAACCCTGAATTCAAAGGCTGGTTGAAGCCGTTTATTGAGATGATACACGGACATACTGCCTGTATTGTCAGGCTGATTTCTACGCCAAACTTAGAGATGTAAATAAACACATGACAACTCAAAAACATACTCAAAAGGCAAAGCCTTATAACAGTTCCACCCAAAACAAGCTCCATCTATAGTTTAAAAAATGTGCTCTGCAAAAAAGGCAAAGCCACCATGGCATTAGCTATCACTGAACACTGTTCTATGCTGGCATGTGATCACATTGGAGAGGCATGTAGAGCTGCTTTCTCAGACTCCACTGCTGCGACCCACTTCAAAGTGCACAGAAATTATTAATGGTGTTCTAACACTATACTTTCTGAAAAAGTTGGTCTCAGATGTGGGTGACCAGCGTTTCAGTTTGATGAGACAACGGATGTAAGTGTTTCTACGTACCTGGGGGTTGTGATAAGGTACTTTAGTGACACCAAGCAGACAATTGTATCAACATTTCTGAGGCTTGTTGAGTTGGAGGGAGGAGATGCTAAATCTATAGCCCGTGCTGTTGTGGCTTTCCTCGAGAAGTGTTTTCTTAAAAAAGAGAAACTCCTGGGGATAGGGACAGACAGTGCCTCAGTTATGACGGGGATTAACAATGGGGTCCATAAAGTGCTGAAGGAGGAGTTTGGCCTCAAATATCTGGTTCTTATTCGCAGTGGATGCCACTCTCTGCAGCTTGCTGTAAGTCATGCTTCCAATGACGCCATCCCCCGTAGTGTGGAGTACTTGGTACGAGAGACTTATAACTAGTTTACACTGTCTCCAAAGCACAGGGAGGCCTACAAGGCCATATATGAGTCCATCAACTGTGGGGAGAAACCTTTACAGATAACCGAGGTGTGTGCCACACGTGCAGCATTTTGGACCCGTGGGAGGAACTTAGGCTGCATTTCACAGTCACCAAGTCCAGTGAACACTGCTACATGGCTGAGGTTTAATACTCCTGGTACAGTGATCCTCAAAACATGTTGTATCTGACTTTTTTAAAGTCAGTGCTGGGTGAGGTACAGTTGGCCATCAAGGCTTTTGAGGGAGAGCTCCTCTTAAGCTACTTGACAGCTTGGTTAGCCTGATCAAGTCTGTGAGCAGCAGGGTGCTGAATCTAATGGCAAATGTTGATGTACTCAAAGGGCCAATAGATGGATACCTCAGTCCCAAACCGTACCTTGGTTACCTTTTTGAGTCAAAGGCAGCTGAGCTCCACCTTGCACCTGAGGATGAAAACAATGTCCGAAAGCGGTGTGTAGCCTTCACCATCTCCCTCACTAATGAGTTGAGGGTAAGACTGCCGGACAACATCGAAGCATTGCAGTACATGTCAGTTTTCAATGTGGAGGAAACTAAAGCACAATAAGAGATAAGAAAAAATAGCCAATCTACTCCTCTGCAGAGATAGACAAGATGGTCCAGCAATGGCATGCCATCCATCTTAGTAAATGGAATGAGACAAAAAACACACTGGGCTTCTGGAGTGAGATTTGGAAGTTCAGGGATGTACCCCTGCTCCAGGGATTTGGAGAAATCTGTTTCCATAGCCGCCGTCTCCTCCTGTGACAGAGGATACACGTGACTTCTGGGAAGTGCTGCGTCTACCAGGAGATTTATCGCACAATCCCCCGTCGAAGGGGTGGTAATTGAGTCGCCTTCTTCTTTAAGAAGGCGAGAGCCAAATCGGCATATTCAGAGGGGATGCGCATGGTGGAGACCTGATCTGGACTTTCCACCGTAGTCGCACCGGCGGAAACCTCTAAACACCTCCCCGAGCACTCTTGTGACCACCCCGTGAGAGCCCTCCATTGCCACGAAATAGTGGGGTCATGACAGGCAAACCAGTACCATGGGAAATGCAGGAGAATTGGCACCATGCCCAGTGGAGCGGTGGCCTCCCTAATTAGCCCCGATCCCAATGGTCGACTATGTAGGGCGTGAACTGGGAAGGGCATATCCACTGGAACAATAGGGATCCCTAAACTATGGGCAAATGATCTATCAATAAAGTTCCCATCTGCACCTGAATCCACGAGCGCCTTATGCTGGGAATGCGGGGAAAACTCAGGAATACACAAACTACACAAACATGTGTGCAACAGAGTGCTCTGGGTGAGCCTGGTGCCGACTCACCTGGGGTGACACGAGTGCCCTCTGTCTGCTGCCTCGACTCCCAGACGAACCTCTCCAGCACCGACCGGCAGTGTGCCCTCTGCGGCCACAGATGGTGCATGGCCGGCCGCTCCTCCGGTCGCCCTATGTGCAGCACCTCCCAGCTCCAGGAGCTGTGGTGCTGGGGGATGGAATCTACAGATCCCGATCTGGACGACCGCAGGTAGCCAGTAGGTTATCCAACCGGATATACAGGTCCACCAGATGGTCAAAGGTGAGAGTGGTGTCCCAGCAGGCCAACTCCCGACGGACGTCCTCGCTCAAACTACAATGGTAGTGATCGATCAGGGCCCTGTCATTCCATCCACGCTGGCGGCCAGGGTCCGAAAGACGAGAGAGAACTCCTGTGCTCTCCTCGTCCCCTGCCTAAGTTGGACGAGCCATTCACCCGCCGCTCTACTCTCAGGCGGGTGGTCGAAAACTGCCCGGTGAAATCTTTGAATTGGTCCAACACCTCTTCTCCTTCCTCCCATACAGCATTGGCCCACTCCAGGGCTTTCTCTGAGAGACAGGAGACAAGGACGGACACGCTCTCCGGGTGGACGGCTGCTAGGTAGAGCTCCAGCTGGAGTAAGAACCCATGACATCCCGCCGCCGTCCCATCATACTCCTTCGGAAGATCGAGCTGAATCCCACTGGGACCGGGTGAAGGAGGGGTGAAGTAGTGGTGTCCTTGGTGGTGATGGTGGAGGCACTGGAGGAACTCCTCTTTTCTCCCAGCAGTCCAGATCCTGCAGGACGCGATCCATGGCGATGCCAAGATGTTGTAATTTGGCCACATGCTGCTGGGACGAGCTCCTCGACCCCTAATCCGGGGTTGTCTGCTCCGGCTGACTCCATATGGTTGGGTGCGTGATTCTGTCAGAAGGTGAGTGTAGCTGGTGCATGAAGTCAATGCGCAGGAGAGCAAAATGAGTGAGCAACGTACTTTACTCAAAAAATAAAGGCACAAGGTAAAGAAATACACTTGACCAATAACCAACGGTGAATATTACGCACGGGTGAACACAGCACCTGTCGAAAAACCAGCCATCATGAACCGAACTGAACATAGAAATAATCACGCACAACAAACATGGGGAAACAGAGGGTTAAACACATGAACATGTCATTGGATAATGAAAACCAGGTGTGTATAAAATAAAGACAAAACCAATGGAAAATGAAAGATGGATCAACGATGGCTAGAAGACCGGTGACGTCGACCACCGAACGCCGCCCAAACAAGGACAGGGACCGACCTTGGCGGAAGTCGTGACATTTATTTCGGATTCAAGGTACACTTAACCAGCATGGCTACCACAGCATTCTGCAGCGATACCCCATCCCATTTGCTTTGGGCTTAGTGGGACTATCATTTGTTTTTCAACGGGACATTGACCCAATATGCCTCCAGGCTTTGTAAGGGCTATTTGACCAAGAAGGAGAGTGATGGAGTGCTGTATCAGATGACCTGGCCTCGACTTTCACCCAAACTCAAACAAATTGAGATGTTTTGGATGAATGGACCGCGGAGTGAAGGAAAAGCAGCCAACAAGTGCTCAGCATATGTGGGAACTCCTTCAAGACTGTTGGAAAAGCATTCCAGTTGAAGCTGGTTGAGAGAATCTCAAATATAAAATATATGTTGATTTGTTTAACACTATTTTGGTTACTACATGATTCCATAAAGAATATCCCTTGAATGAGTAGGTGTGTCCAAACTGTATGACTGGTACTGTATTTCCCTAATACAGTGGTCTGAAACTCATAGTTAATGTGTAATTCCTATTGGAATTTTCAGCATTTTTATTCACCTGCAACCTGCATTCAGAATGACTGCCAGGGTTGGGAAGATAGTAGACTACCGTCAACATCTAAACTGAAACAACCATTTCAGTAACAGGTGCAATAAGTCCCAGTAACAGATTGGAATAGTTGAGAAACATTTATATTTAAGTAGCTTAACATGAATCAATCAATCAATCAATGTGCATGCACAAACATAGATATTGACACAAACAATTCTAAAAATAAACCTGCAATAGAGCATGGTGGGAAATATAATAATGATGGGCATGGTTTTGGTTCAACTCTGGTTTTTATCACCAACATTGTGGTTATTTTACAACACAGTGTTAATTGAACTTTTATGGTGTTAATTTAACTATTGAATCAACACTAGAAATCTTACACTGAAAAATCAACACTAGTTTACACTGGCCAATTTGCTGTGTGTGTTATAAAAGGGACACATCTGGAGGCTTCCATACAATTCAGGAACCTGTTAGTATTCTGAAGAACCATTGATGCCATGTCAAGGACCCCACCCATAACTCAGGTTCTTTATTGGGCAAGAGTTCTCCAAGTAAAGTTAGTTAGCTAGTTAGCTATCAGTTCATTTGAGTTACACAGTGGCTAGTGCAAGCATACCATTACTCCTTGACGTCCAAGGACCTTTAATTTTACTTTCAGAGGTAGACTGGCTCTGGCAGCCAAAACAGCCAAATACTATGTCTAAATGTGACTTGATTACATGCGGTTATAGAAACCTAAAGCCTTTTACTTTCATATCACATCAAAAATAATTTCACAAATGCAAAATATACACTTATGGTACACAGTTTTAACTGAGTTGCAGCCGACAGTATTTTTCAGTGACAACACGTTTCTGGCGACCATCTTCTGTTACACACAGGTGTTCGGAGCATGCTCTATAACTGATTAGCACAGGTGTTCGGAGCATGCTCTATAACTGATTAGCACAGGTGTTCGGAGCATGCTCTATAACTGATTAGCACAGGTGTTCGGAGCATGCTCTATAGCTGATTAGCACAGGTGTTCGGAGCATGCTCTATAACTGATTAGCACAGGTGTTCGGAGCATGCTCTATAACTGATTAGCACAGGTGTTCGGAGCATGCTCTATAACTGATTAGCACAGGTGTTCGGAGCATGCTCTATAACTGATTAGCACAGGTGTTCGGAGCATGCTCTATAACTGATTAGCACAGGTGTTCGGAGCATGCTCTATAACTGATTAGCACAGGTGTTCGGAGCATGCTCTATAGCTGATTAGCACAGGTGTTCGGAGCATGCTCTATAACTGATTAGCACAGGTGTTCGGAGCATGCTCTATAGCTGATTAGCACAGGTGTTCGGAGCATGCTCTATAATAGATTAGCACAGGTGGTCCCTCTGTCTTCCGTCTTCTGTAAACACTCGTAACATGGAGATATGGCTGTGTGGGAAGACTAACCCTAACCTGATATGAAAGATAAGGTCCTTATACTTCCAAAACTGAACCGCAAGCGATGCATGTTAATGTTTATACAGAGCGTGGGGTCTCTTAACTTACGGGCAGGTGGGACGGTAGCATCCCACCTGGCCAACATCCGGTGAAATTGCAGAGCGCGAATTTCAAAAATCAAAAGTAGTAATATTAAACATTCACACAAATACAAGTGTTATACACCATTCTTTAGCTTAGAATCTTGGTAATCGAACCACGTGGTCCCATTTACAATAGGCTTTACGGTGAAAGCATAGCATTTGATTGTCTGAGGACAGCGCCTCACATACTTCCTGCATTAACATAAATTCATAACCAGCAGAGGTTTCACAAAACTCAAAAATAGCAAAAAAATAAATCACTTACCTTTGAAGATCTTCATCTTTTTGCAATCCAATGGGTCCCAGTTACACAATGAATGGTCCTTTTGTTCGATAAAGTCCTTCTTTATATCCTAAAAATGTCAGTTTATTTGGCGCGTTTGATTCAGAAATCCACCTGTTCTAACTCGCCCAACATGCCTACAAACAAATCTAAAAAGTTACCTCTAAACATCGTCCAAACAATTCAAACAACATTTCTAATCCAACCTCAGGTACCCTAATATGTAAATAATCAATTAAATTTAAAACAGAATAAACGGTGTCCAACACAGGAGAAAAAGAACCAGGAGCGCGTACTCATTCACGCGCACCAAAATAATAGAGTCCTTCTGAGTGACACTTAGAAAGAATACGACTACTTCTTCATTTTTCAGAAAACAAGCATGAAACAATTTCTAAAGACTGTTGACATCTAGTGGAAGCCATAGGAACTGCAATCTAATTAGATTTTCCCCATAGAAAAGCATAGAAAAGTCCAATGACCTCAACAACAACAAAAAATCCTGGAACGAGGTTTCACCTGCCGAATCAGTTCTGTTATACCCACAGACATAATTTTTTTTAAATTTAGAAACTTCAGAGTGTTTTCTATTCAATGGTACCAGTTATATGCAAATCCTAGATTCTGGCCCTGAGTAACAGGCAGTTAACTTTGGGCACATTTGTCATCTAAACTTCAAAATACTGCCCCCTACCCCAGAGAGGTTTAACAAACTTCCCTGTACAGAAGACGCCTTCTTCCAATGACTCTTGTGTGTAATGTAATGGAACTGAGACTCGTGATCAAGGGCTACACCAAACAGTACCTAACCTGTATAATAGATACCAAAATGTTTTGGTTAAATCACATTATCCACTTTTACATTCTGTAGCTACCTTACAGGGCACTCCAAGAACTCTGGATCATGATCCCCACCAACACTGACCTTCTTCACATCGATTTTCAATATACTCCATCCGTCTACAAACATTTGCAACATTGCCAAATCCTTTGCAGTTTTTGCATTGTAGTGGTTTGAGGATGAAAAACGGCTAGCTGGAGCTCGTTTGAGCGGTCGGCTGTGAATGCCCTCACCCGCGAGCACTTAATGCTGATTGTTAAGATTCATGATACAATTAGGAATGGATTTCTAAAGGAAATATACCCACATGTTAACACTGGTAATGCAGCTGTACAATTGGACTGTGTTTTTGTTGATTTCAGGTGGGGTTGCTGCAGCACTCTCAGCGCCCCTACTTCCCGTGACTATGCACTTCCACCATGATCCCTAAAATTCCACAACAACATTTGTTGTTTGTCTCTAGAGGATGCCCAGTTAACAATTATAGGGAGAGAGAATGTTTTTGTAATGTTCGACCTGATGTTTCAGTGTCCAGTTTTCTGTTAGTTAGGGGAACATTCTATCTACATTATGTCAGCAAAACCTCCTGAGAACATATTTTAACATATTTACCCAGAACGTGGTTACCATGTTCTTACCATATCCAATATTAATGTTCTAGACACGTTTCATTGGACGTTGCAGGAACATTTATGTGTCCTGTTTTCTGAGGGTTAGGAGAATATTCCATGAATGTCACACCAAACATACACAACATGGTTGCCATGTTCTCAAAATAAATTAATTTAAGGAGGAACATTGAAACAGAGTAATATGCCCAACTAACATGAGACAACTACACAGAAAACCGTAAAATTGCTAAAATAAGTCAATCAAATCAATGATGAAAGAATAGTCAGATTCATTTAAGTGACACAGACATGGTGGCATAGCAAGAAGATTGGAATGCTGTGAACCAAGAGGTTGTGAGTTCAAATCCCAAATGAAGATATAATAAAGACTGTGTAAATTAACATTCACAATATAATCATGTGTGTTGAATATGTACATTGAAAATATTGTATGTTAAAAGCACTGTTTTTTGTGTGTGGAGGTGTCCCTAACCTTGCCAACACACAAAGAGCTTTGAATGGATCATCAGGGCCTTGATGGGCTCGGCAACAGTAACAAGGGCTGTAAAGAAACACGTTTTTTCACGTTTCCTTGGAACCAGGTGCCCCGTTCTGGCCGACTTCGAAGTCTGCTCAAAACAAAAGTGATGTATGTTAAGGATGTGGAGTAATGAGTTGGATTATGGGTTGCACATTCGAAAGTGATTGCTTTTGATAAAAATGATTTTATGGTTTCTGAACAATGCACCATGCTGCCTTGTTGACATGACTGAGCGGTGCAGATTACTGTTCAGTTGAGCCTTCTCAAATGAACAGTAATCTGCACCACTCAGTCATGTCAACAAAGAGACCATACAGAAGGAGACCATACAGAGTTACTGCCCTGAAGGAGACCATACAGAGTTACTGCCCTGAAGGAGACCATACAGAGTTACTGCCCTGAAGGAGACCATACAGAGTTACTGCCCCGAAGGAGACCATACAGAGTTACTGCCCTGAAGGAGACCATACAGAGTTACTGCCCTGAAGGAGACCATACAGAGTTACTGCCCTGAAGGAGACCATAAAGAGTTACTGCCCTGAAGGAGACCATACAGAGTTACTGCCCTGAAGGAGACCATACAGAGTTACTGCCCTGAAGGAGACCAGACAGAGTTACTGCCCTGAAGGAGACCATAAAGAGTTACTGCCCTGAAGGAGACCATACAGAGTTACTGCCCTGAAGGAGACCATACAGAGTTACTGCCCTGAAGGAGACCATACAGAGTTACTGCCCTGAAGGAGACCAGACAGAGTTACAGCCCTGAAGGAGACCATACAGAGTTACTACCCTGAAGGAGACCATACAGAGTTACTGCCCTGAAGGAGACCATACAGAGTTACTGCCCTGAAGGAGACCATAAAGAGTTACTGCCCTGAAGGAGACCATACAGAGTTACTGCCCTGAAGGAGACCATACAGAGTTACAGCCCTGAAGGAGACCAGACAGAGTTACTGCCCTGAAGGAGACCATACAGAGTTACTACCCTGAAGGAGACCATACAGAGTTACTGCCCTGAGGGAGACCAGACAGAGTTACAGCCCTGAAGGAGACCAGACAGAGTTACTACCCTGAAGGAGACCATACAGAGTTACTGCCCTGAAGGAGACCATACAGAGTTACAGCCCTGAAGGAGACCATACAGAGTTACTGCCCTGAAGGAGACCAGACAGAGTTACTGCCCTGAAGGAGACCATACAGAGTTACTACCCTGAAGGAGACCATACAGAGTTACTGCCCTGAGGGAGACCATACAGAGTTACAGCCCTGAAGGAGACCAGACAGAGTTACTACCCTGAAGGAGACCATACAGAGTTACTGCCCTGAGGGAGACAATACAGAGTTACTACCCTGAAGGAGACCATACAGAGTTACTACCCTGAGGGAGACCATAGAGTTACTGCCCTGAAGGAGACCATACAGAGTTACTGCCCTGAGGGAGACCATACAGAGTTACTGCCCTGAGGGAGACGATACAGAGTTACTGCCCTGAGGGAGACGATACAGAGTTACTGCCCTGAAGGAGACGATACAGAGTTACTGCCCTGAAGGAGACCATACAGAGTTACTACCCTGAAGGAGACCATACAGAGTTACTGCCCTGAGGGAGACGATACAGAGTTACTACCCTGAAGGAGACCATACAGAGTTACTGCCCTGAGGGAGACGATACAGAGTTACTGCCCTGAGGGAGACGATACAGAGTTACTGCCCTGAAGGAGACCATACAGAGTTACTGCCCTGAAGGAGACCATACAGAGTTACTACCCTGAAGGAGACCATACAGAGTTACTGCCCTGAGGGAGACGATACAGAGTTACTGCCCTGAAGGAGACCATACAGAGTTTACAGCCCTGACAGAGACAGACAGTTAATGCCCTGAGGGAGACAGAGTTACTGCCCTGAAGGAGACAGACAGAGTTACTGCCCTGAGATAGACAGAGTTACTGCCCTGAAGTGTGTTCTAGGGCAACGGTGTCTAGATGGAATTTGTATTTGTGGTCCTGGCAACTGGACCTTTTTTGGAACACCATTATTTTGGTCTTACTGAGATTTAGTGTCAGAATCTGTGCAGAATATTTAGGTGCTGCTGTTGTCCCTCCTTGGTTGGTGACAGAAGCACCAGATCATCAGCAAACAGTAGACATTTGACTTCAGATTCTAGTAGGGTGAGGCCGGGTGCTGCAGACCTTTCTAGTGCCCTCGCCAATTTGTTGATATATGTTGAGGCTTAAGCTGCATCCCTGTCTCACCCCACGCCCCTGTGGGAGGAAATGTATGTGTTTTTTGCCTATTTTAACCGCACACTTGCTGTTTGTGTTCATCGATTTTATAATGTCGTATGTTTTTCCCCTAACAACACTTTCCATCAATTTGTATAGCAGACCCTCGTGCCAAATTGAGTTGAAGGCTTTTTTGAAATCAACAAAGCATGAGAAGACTTTGCCTTTGCTTTGCTTGTTTGTCAATTAGGGTGTGCAGGGTGAATACATGGTCTGTCATATGGTAATTTGGTAAAAAGCCAATTTGATATTTGCTCAGTACATTGCTTTCACTGCGGAAAACTCAGTCTGCTGTTAATGATAATTGCAGAGGATTTTCCCAAGGCTGCTGTTGACGCATATCAAACGGTAGTTATTGGGGTCAAATTTGTCTCCACTTTTGTGGATTGGGGTGATCAGTCCTTGGTTCCAAATATTGGGGAAGATGCCAGAGCTAAGGATGATGTTAAAGAGTTTTAGTATAGCCAGTTTGAATTTGTTGTCTGTATGTTTGATCATTTCATTGAGGATACCATCAACACCACAGGCCTTTTGGGTTTTTTATTTTGTCCTGTAGCTCATTCAAGGTAATTGGAGAATCCAGTGGGTTCTGGTAGTCTTTAATAGTTGATTCTAAGATTTGTATTTGATCATGTATATGTTTTTGCTGTTAGTTCTTTGTTATAGAGCCAAAAAGATTGGAGAAGTGGTTTACCCATACATCTCCATTTTGGATAGATAATTCTTCGTGTTGTTGTTTGTTTAGTGTTTTCCAATTTTCCCAGAAGTGGTTAGTCTATGGATTCTTCAATTACATTGAGCTGATTTCTGACAGTGCTGTTCCTTCTTTTTCCATAGTGTATTTCTGTATTTTTTTAGTGATTCACCGCGGTGAAGGTGTAGACTCAGGTTTTCTGGGTCTCTATGTTTTTGGTTGGACATGTTTCTCAATTTATTTCTTAGATTTTTGCATTCTTCATCAAACCATTTGATATTGTTGTTCATTTTCTTCAGTTTTCTATTTGAGATTTTTAGATTTGATAGGGAAGCTGAGAGGTCAAATATACTGTTAAGATTTTCTACAGCCAAGTTTACACCTTCACTATTACAGTGGAACGTTTTATCCAGGAAGTTGTCTAAAAGGGATTGAATCTGTTGTTGCCTAATTGTTTTTTGGTAGGTTTCCACACTACTTTCCATCTATAGCATTTCTTACTGTTACTCAGTTCCTTTGGCTTTGATTCCTTATGATTGAGTGTTGCTCTGTTCAAGTAGACTGTGATTTTGCTGTGGTCTGATAGGGGTGTTAGTGGGCTGACTGTAAACGCACTGAGAGATTCTGGGTTGAGGTCAGTGATAAAGTAGTCCATAATACTACTGCCTAGAGATGAGCTACAGGTGTACCTACCATAGGAGTCCCCTCGAAGCCTGCCATTGACTATGTACATACTCAGCGTGCGACAGAGCTGCAGGAGTTGTGACCCGTTTTTATTGGTTATATTGTCGTAGTTGTGCATATGGGGGAGGGAATGCTGTCACCTCCAGGCAGGTGTTTATCCCCGTGTGCTGAGGGTGTCAGGTTCTTGTCCGGTTCTGGCATTTAAGTCGCCACAGACTAGTACATGTCCCTGGGCCTGGAAATGATTGATTTCCCCCCCTCCAGGATGGAGAAGCTGTCTTCATTAGTATGGAGATTCTAGTGGGGGGGATATAGGTAGCACACAGGATGACATTTTTGTTTAGATCATTTTCTTTTGAATTTCTAGCCAAATGCTAAATGTTCCTGTTTTGATTAATTTAATGGAGTGAGTAAGGTGTGCTCTATACCAAATTAGCATACCCCCTGGGTCCCTTCCCTGTTTCACACCTGGTAGTTTGGTGGATGGGACTACCAGCTCTCTGTAACCTAGAGGGCAACCAGTCTCCTCTATACCAGGTTTCTTGTAGGATGACAAAGTCTGTATTTCCGATTTCTTTGATGAAGTCCATGTTCCTGCTCTTTAGGCCAAAGGTAGATGACCTCAGGCCTTGGATATTCCAGGATGAGATAGTGAAGGCTTTTGTGTTCCATAAAGTGTCCAATGTTGTTGGTCATGTGGTTTGGCCTCAGGCCAGTAAGTGTGAGCAGAGCCTACTGAGCATCTGGTACATGCCATTGGCTTGGGCTAGTGTAAGAGTGGGGGTTGGGTCTGTTTGCACTCATGACCTGGGCGTATATCTGACTGCCATGTTGAGGCCCTCTTTGCGTGGGTAGGGTACATGGGGTGCAACGGTCTGATCTGAGGGGGCCTAAATGGGGTGTGGGCATGGTTGACTTGGGGGAGGTGTAAGTGGCTGTAAGTCTTCTCAGCGTGGGTCCTGGTCGGGGTGTCTATTGATCTGTTGCTCCTGTGCACACAGTCATCATCCATCTTGCTTTCACCAAGAATTTATTTCCAGATAGTGCAGATGGAGAAAACATGTGAAGACCATTCTAGACTATTGAGATGCAGCCGAGGGGAGTAGCTAAGTAACCTGATCACTTTCAATCTGCATCTCCCTGTATGAATTATAGACACACACACAACACCTTTTAATCAAAGAAAGTTGGTATTTCAGGAAGGCTCCTGACAGGCACAGTCATTTACAGAGAAAGGCTAGTGTTGGGTTCAGAGAATATGAAATACACCTCTTCATGTCACTGATGGAGTGCTGAGGTTTAGAAGTTAACGGTTATAGGAGGAAGGTATATAGTGTGTGCAACAAAGCTTGGAATGTGTTGAGTGCAGGGAAGCGATTACGTGGCAGGAATTGATAAGGGGAGGGAGCCATGGATTAGTGATGGGGGGGTTGAGGTCACCTTATGGGAGAAATGAAAGTTGATGGCCCATATCACTAGTGTCCTGCCAAGCAGTAAAGAATGATGTTTGTACAGATGTGTAGGAGACTCATCCAATGAGGAAGGGTTAAATACCAGCAGTGTGAAAATGTCTTTGTCTAATGCAGCTGTATTGACACTCTGGGTAGAATTAAACTTGGTTAGTGTTTATAGTGTCCATTGAGTGTTTTACTCAGTGAATTCGAACCTAACACTAAACACACAAAACTTTATAAAAGTTAGATTACTGATACACACAGTTGACTTTTGTCATATGGGCCAATACTAATTAATAACTCCCTGAACCCTCAGTCCCCATCAGTCTTATACTGCCATTTTGGGCCCATGATTGTCCTATTTCAAATGTCTTATCTTGCTCAATCTGACCCTGACCTTAAATTGGTCATACGTCAAAATGGGACAATTCAAATACTCGTGCCCCACTACTAAATGTGCACAATCAAGGTTTCTAGCCAATCAGGATCAAGTGTTAGTACTTGCTTCTTATTGCTTACTGGTAAGAGCAGAACATTGGACAGAGACAAGAACTCCACACAGTCTCAATGAAATACTTCAGCTTTACCGTATTGTCAAAGAGCAGTCATGGAAAATAAGACATTCTACATTCATCGGCATGTTATGCTGGTCAAATAAATGACCTTAAAACAAGCCTCATCAGCCCCAGTGGATTTACTGTGTAGGTTATATACATGTTAGTGATACTGTACAGGAAAAAAAGCCAAAATAATCCAAATCATTGCAATTTAAATCACTCGAAAAACAGCAATTAACTGTAAAATAATTGTCTTAAGGCTGATATTGGCATCATGATTATGAGCCAAACATTTTCAAAACACTAAAATTTAGCACAGATCATTCACAAGTATTCAACTTTATTCATAACATGGCAAAAGAGACTATTTACATACGCATCAATTTATAGAAATTTAAGAATTCTCCAGAAATAAAAAACACTTTTTTGGTGTTCAAGTCCCCCAGTCTTCCGCCCTGTAAACATAACAATAATTTATAGAAAATTATTTGATCAATATCCAATTAAATTTGCTTAATTCATTTAAAAAAAAAATTCTCCACTGGTTGTCTGTCATAAATACAAAAAAAAAAAAACAGGCTGTAACCGTTAAAAGAAAATCTGGATAAAATAGTTTCCTCAGAGTAAAGTTAGGAGTTCAGTCCACAGTTGCATCTCTAGAATGGATTCCTCTGTCTCCTTTTCTTCATCTGTGTTATAGTGTATTGAAAAGCAAATACCCAGCAGGCACCTTACTACTTTCCCCCCCACCCTATTTTTCAGGGCAGTTGAAGGAAAGGAGACGAGGAGATTCACCCTATGAGTTCTGACAGTCTGTAAGATTCCAAGTTGATGCTGTAGTTTGTTCAGGGCTAAATTGGCATCCGATCATAGTTTCTTCCTGCGGGTGACTGGTTTGGGGAAGATTGCCTCCAGCACTCGTTTGCGTCGGAGGTTCATCCGGGAGGCTGGGGCATCGTTCTCCTCCACCAGCCTCCTCGTGGTGCGCGGGGTGGGCTTGGCTGGGCTGGGCATAGGAGAGATTAAATCCACCTTGGCTGGGGGAGGGGGCGCTGCATTGCGCCTGGTAAGAGAGAGAAGGTAATCTTGTGACGTCTGGAACAAACTGATAGAGAGTGAGCAGGGCGCGACAAACTTTTTTGACATTTGTGCTTTGGACAAATGGCACAGAATCTCCAGTTACTTGTCACCCCCAAAAATTCTAAAAGGTCTGTAACAGCACTTTACAAAATAAAATAGCGTACTATAGTTTTTATATGGTAGAGAATCAAACAAAAATGTAGACTACAATGCCCATTGGATTCTTTGCATATTCAAGCCTGTCTAAAAACACAACTCTACCCATTTACAAGACTCTCCTGTAGTATGGTTGGCCACCCTTGGTAGGCTATAAAATAGTGCAACAGTACAACCACATACTTTACATCTTAGTTAAATAAATAAAGAATGTTCCATAAAAAATATGTCTACAATTGAAAACAGACTCTGGGACGGTTGTGGGACGACAGATCCAAAATTGATATAACCACTGCACATATGAAAAATGTAAAAGACTAGAGAGAAACCGATCAGACCGTTTAGCTTAAACTGTTGTATTTTCTTCATATAAGCAGCTCAACAATGAGCACATGGCTGTTGATTAAGTATGAATGTTCTAAAATACAATTAGCAGAAAAAAGTTTTCAAAAACGCACCGCACAGACCAGTGGCTTCATCTGACATTAAAATATTTTTTAGACAAGAGGAGAAACCTAAAGATGCATCAACTAGCACGGTTTACTAATGACTAGAATTATCATCAACTAGCACGGTTTACTAATGACTAGGATTGTGCCTTTTGCTGCTGGACAATAAAATAACGTTTTTGAAAACCAATAAAACAGAGTAAAATGCTGGTTTAAATGGCATATTATGTGTTTATTAAATAATTCCCTCAACATTTATGTTGTTGTATTTTGGCTAGGCTACTTTGAAACAATATGCTGCATGACAAATCGTCCATATTTTAAACAATTAAGTTTATGGTGAAATAGTTTGGAAATGCTGACCACCTCCGCTCTGATTCAAGTTGGGTGATGTGCGGTGTGCAACAGGCCCTGTCCTTCACTCTCCGGTTTTGTGACCATTTGATCTGAACGAACCATGCCTCGAGTATGTCGACAGAATCTTAGACGTTAATGTTAATTATCCTTCATTATATTTGTCAAAAATGACTGCAGTCTCATTAAAGTTTAGCGACATTTTCTGGCGCCTCACTCATGTCAACATCTGTTTGGACATAAGGCTGTAGCCGATATGCATATCACCTACACTGACCTGTAGGCTTTTTTTATGTACATGAAAAATAGATGGTAATATTATTCCACTGTTGGCCCCTCTGATGCAATTCTGATCTGTGTAATTGTTTGATATTGTGCGATAAAAAAAAAATTAAAAAGTTTTTATGGTATATTCTTTTGTCCGCCAATGTATTTACTTGTCCCGGACAACAGCTAATGTCCTGGCGGGTTGGAGCACTCACATTGCAGATTGAGTGTTAGGGGAAGCTTTGACTGGAGGAACGCCGATGGCAGTATGTCAACAGAACTTACTTGGTTGTTCGCCTCTTGGGTGCTTTGGTTTTAGCAGCAGCCGTCTCTTTCTCCACATCGTCTTCTGATGAGTTCTTTTCCTGAGCAATAGAAAGATATAGTCAGAGACTAAGCTTGATGGTTTTAGCTAACAGCAACCTGACACGTAGCAAATTACCATGTATCTGTGAACACGGCCTCTGTGTTCACAGATCTGAGAGGATGGGATAGGTGAGTGCAATATGCCAAAGGAACCAGTTATTGTATTTGAGGGCTAGGTGGAGAAATCATCTCCACCATATTGTGTAAACCTAGACAGTCCATTTAAACCTGTGAACACTAAAGTAGTGGCTGAGGGAGGAGAGCTATGGAGGCAAATGGAATTGGCCAGTCCTGTCTTGTCTAACATCAGTCTAAAGGAGGTGATCAACGGACCTCGTTATCAGGCTGTGCTGCAGTGGTGTCCGCCGGTCGCCTGGTACGAGTAACAGGAGGCGCAGACAAGTCATTCTGACCGGCAGACTCTACTCTCCTACCTATCAGACAGAAGATGAAAGGTGTGAAAGAAAGCCAGAACAACCACAGAATAACCTTCCTCTTCTAACCAAAGTCTGACAGGCAAATGTGCTAAAAAATTAGGAGCAAGTTACCTCTGGTTCTCCTTCGAGGTGGTGAGTAGATGAACGAGTCCCTGACGGGGCTTCCCTGGTCGGCCTCAGGCACCATGATGTCTCCCATCGGGAGTGGAGAGGGCGACCGCTGACCCAACGACTTGGTGACTCTCCTCTTGACTCTCACCATCTCTGTGACCGGGGCCTCAACCACTTCCCTCTTGACCTCCTCGTCACGGAGTCTCTGGATGAGGGCGTCGGTCACCGGCGTTCCGGAGACCACCTCCAGCGGCGTCTCCAACAGAGGAATGTCCTCCTGGTGGTTCCACAGGCGGCTCCTGGTTGGTCGACGGTAGACGCTGAGGGGCGGGTCATCCAGGGCGAGTGCGGAGGGCGTCTTCTCAGCGGTGCCTTCACCCCTCGTCTTCCTCCGGCTGCGGGGAGGGGTCAGGGCAACCACTTCCTCTGTGAAAAGGGCGAGGGTCACGCCCGCACGGGTCGATTTGCGGGTCACCCTACCTGGACTGCTGGGCTGTTTGGCCCTTTCATCATTCCCCTTCTCTTCCTCCTCAGGGACCACCGACTGAGTATGGGCGGCTGGGGTCTTGGTTTCAGTTGTGCTCTTCCTAGCGCTGCGTGTAACTGACACCTGGTTGGCTGTTTCATCCATGGCTGTTCGCTCTCTGTTGCTCCCAACCTGGGTGTTCCTGGTATGGCGGGTTCCCGTCCTCGGAGTGGCCTTCTGTGGAGTGCGCCGCTTGGTCGGGGTGGCCTTTGATGGGACCACAGTTGCCGCCGGGACCTCTTCCTCCCTTTTCCTCTCCTCCTGCTCTCTCCAAGGCTCCGGTTCTGGCTGGGATTCAGTTTTCCGAGCGCTTCGGCGAGGTGTGACGGGAACTCCGAAGTCCTGGCCGTGCCGGCAGCTCCTGGTTCTCCGTCTGGGTGTGATTGGGACCTGAGCGTCTGTCTCCATCTCAGTCTGTCCCGCCGGCCTCTCGTCCTCTGACCCAGGCCTCTCCGCCTCCACTGAGGTAAACTTCACCATCTTCCTCTGGTTGGTTATCCTGCGTGTCGGAGTGGACGGGGCTTTCCTGGCTATAGAGAGCTTTCCGGTTTGAGCTGCTTCTTCTTCTTCAAGTATGGCTGCCAACTCACTTATGGCTTCTCCCTGGACATTTTCATGGTTATCTGACTGGATGGAGCCATTGCTTTCTACCTGAGACAGAGGCTGGTCTGCAGGGACAGTGACGGGCTCCTCTCGCTCTTCTTCTAGCTCAACAACGTCTGCCTCCATCTCCTCCTTTCGACGAGCACACGAGAGAGTCTCCTCTTCCATTTCCTCCAACGCTCCGTTCGGCTGCTCATTCTCATCCAGGACTGGTGACGCCTCTTCTGCTTTGGTTGGTTCAGAGTCAGCAGGGATCTCATCTGGCTCTTCTACATGGTCTGTGCCAACATCTTCAGCTGATCTGGCTGGTTTAGCCTCAAAGGATTCAGGCAGGACGTCTGTGACTAGAGGAACATTCTCCATTGACATGGCCTCAGTTCCACCAGTCTCTGCCTCCGTCCAGCTATCCATGATCCCCTCCAGGGTGTCCATCCCCTCCAGGGTGTCCATCTCCTCCAGGGTGTCCATCTCAGTCTTCTGCTCCTGCAGGGGCTCAGCTGCAGCCAGGGGGGTGTCCTGGTTGTCCGTACTCAGGCAGATGACCTCCGGGTCGGTCACAGGCGTCTCAGACGTGCCACCTGCCTCCTCTGTGGTCAGATGCTTACTGGGTTCTAGTGGTACAGTGTCTGCATCGTCATCCCCATCCTCCAGAATCAGAGAGAAGCTGCTGTGGGCTCCAGAGGTGGCCACCTCTGGTTGGCTGCCTTCCCCCACCTCAATGAGCCCCAGGTGGGCGCCGTCGGCCAGGGCATGACCCTCCACCAGCTCCAGAGGAACCAGCAGGGTGGTGGAGGGCTTCAGCTCTGTGTAGCAAACCCCCTCTACCTCGTCTCCTCCTACCCCCAGCCTCACCATCACCACCTCCCCCTCTAGGTCATCCTCCACCATCTGTAGGGGAAACACACAGAAGCATGAGAACATTTATAGAGCAAAACCTACGATCACAAAACGAGATACTTTCACCCCCTTTTCAAAAAGTGCAACTTTTAACATCAGTCACCCACAGCATTTAGGTCCACACTGCTGACATTACTGAGTTATGAAACCTAAGACAGTCACTGTTTTACCTTTAGGTCTGCCTCTGTGGTGACCAATGAGAGCACAGCTGCATCCTGCTCCGATAGTGCAGGCAGGAACTGGGGGTGTGGCTGCGGGAGCTGGTCCAGGAAGAGAGAGGGGGGCGGTAAGGGGGCTCGCTGCCTCCCGTTCCCCTGCACCTCCTCGATGACCTCCACCTCGCTGCCAGAGTCCTGCTGAGCAGGACCATCTGACTCATCTTCATCATCATCCTCCTCCAACACAGAACTAGAGAGTTCCTCACTGTCGTTCAGGCTCACCACAGCTACAGGGAGGGAAGAGCCCCATCAAACACACTCACTAAAGGTAACATTAGCTATTATGAGTAGCGATGCACCGATGACATTTTTGCTCGATACCGATATCCGATATTTCCTTGCCAAAAAAAAACAATACTGATAAGATATTTACATTTTTAGCAGCCTTTTAAGCATTCTAGTACAGTTAAATAGTTAACACACACACACACACACACACACACACAGCGGTCTAGGGCACTGAATCTGTGCAAGAGGCGTCACTACAGTCCCTGGTTCGAATCCAGGCTGTATCACATCCGGCCGGGATTGGGAGTCCCATAGGGCGGCGAACAATTGGCCCAGCGTTGTCCGGGCCCTCATTGTTAATAAGAATTTGTTCTTACCTGACTTTCCTAGATAAATAAGTCACACACACAATTCTACTATTGTATTCATTTACATCACTGTCAATGAAATACTTTTATTTAAGGCAAACTGCAAACTCCACTATTGTGCCTAATCCTTATTGTGGCGAGCTTCACAACACATAACACAGTCAGGTCGAGCCTCATTAGCCAGATGAAGCTAGTTTTCAGGCTGGTTGTATTGGTGCTAGCTAGGTACCAAGCTAAAGCTAGCTACCCAGTTATGGTTGAACAAATGATGCTTCATTACCAACGCGGTATTGTAAACATTGTTCGTGGCCGGTGTTTGCTTGTTTGCAGACTTTACAGCGCTACTATATATTTTTTGACACGCAAAGACCCAAACGGCGTTCCATAGTATGATTGTCATGAAGCTAATAGCAGTGACGCTATTACTGTGTAACTCTGGTTGATTGTCAAGGGCAATGAATCCCATTATCTTGCCTTTAATGGATTTCACCTTTGAGTTGTCTCGCTGAAATGTTCTTACTCTTCGATCCACACAGCAGACATTGTGGGCTAGGTTAGGAATGCTGTGTTGCACGTGTAGAGCAATATGTTACATGCCATTATTACGTCATGTATGCACGGTACCTTTGACATCGGTTTTAACATCGGCGTTAAACTAGACACCAGATGATACCGATGTTGGTATTGTTAACTAATACCGTCAGATTCCGATATGTTCACCGATATATCCTGCATCTCTAATTATGAGCATTCCAGACCATTATTGGTCGGTATTAGCCCAGAGAGGTGTCAATTCTGCTGCCAGCCAATAAAAACACAAAATCATTTGTGGTTGTAGCTCGTACAGTGAGCCCGTGTTAGATCTCTGATCGCATGACCTAGAAGTCAATGTATGTGACAAATAAAACAGTCATGAGCAAGAGGTGAGAGGTCACTCACATTGGGAGTCGGTGCCCGTGGGGTCGGAGGTGGCTATGGACACCAGAGACTTCTGGGTGGTGAGGGCCAGGGGGACGGCTGTAGGAGTAGACTCCTCCTTTACCACGTCACACACAGGCTCACTGCCCAGGGGAGAGAGAGGTTTAATATCAATAAATGGTTGTAAGCACATACACAACCAATATTGTTGGGATGCGTTTCAGGACGTACCTGTTGAAGGATGTCCAGTTGTCAGAAGCCTTGTGGATGCCCGAGCGGGTCAGGGGAGGAGACAGGTCGTTGCCAAACAGATGGCGCTCCACAAACTCATCCAGATCTACAAGAGCAAGAGAGGAATCAACCAGGTCATCGTAGGTTTAAAATCAACTGCATCAAGATGAGTCCCGTCTGGGTAAAACTCTTCCAAGCTTAGTATTTCGATGTGGTTAGGTTTAGCTCGGTCACTTCATTTCACTGTGGTTGGAGTTACCTGCACTGAGCTCCCCCTCACAGGCCCTCAGTACATTATCAAAGTCTAAATCACCTCAAACGGTCGTGCCTTTGCACAGTGAGGATAATCTAAACCGTTCCTCAAAAACATTAACGTTTTTGATTGAACACACATTTTTGGTGTTCACTTTGCCTCAGAGACTACACAGGTTTGAATAATTTGACACCATCTACACAGAGCTGAAACCAAGCAGGACATGAATGTAATGTATTTAATTTGTCTACTGGAGCATCTGTAAGATCCTGGCTGAGTGATGTCTTCACAGGTGGGTGGAACCCTCACCAGTGTGTTCTGTGGCATCCACAGGTTTCATTGGTTCAGTGGGTTGAGATTCATCCTCTTTGGGAGTCTCCTCCTCCTCCACCACCTTCGCAGTCTCCACCTCAAGCTCATGGTTGGGCATATCAATAACTTCCTGGTGAAGATCAGATTCCTCAACCACCTCCGTGTTAGGAGTTGGTTCTACTGCCCGTGTGACCCTTGGTTGGACTACAACTTCCTTTTCAGCCTTAGACTCTTGTTCAGGGCTGACCTCCATCTCCCCTACTTCCTGGTCCAGCTCCACTTCTCTGCTGACCTCTTCCTTTACTTCCAGGTCCTTGTTCTGCCCTTCCTCCAGTGACAGGAGGAGAGTCAGCTCATTGGCTGCTGCAGGCTGCACTTCCTCCTTTGAGAGTGGGGCTTCCAGTACTGCTTGAGTTTTGAGGTTAACCACCACTTCATCATCATCCTCATCTGTGACCTCATTGGCTGGATGTTGAAGCGCCTCCATCTCCAGGTCTTCAGGCAGAGGTGCATCATGGAACTCCAGCGTGGTGTCCGTTGAAAGGACAGAGGCCTGGCTCGTCTCCAAACCAAGGCTGAGTCGTCCTGGCAACGTGCTAGGCAATGCAGTTACCACGACAGAGAAGCCGCTCTCAGACTCTCCCCTCTCTGGTGAGGGCTCGCGGACCGGTGGTTGCAGGAACTTCACATGTGTGACCTTCACCTCCTCTTCCTGCCCTTCCTCATCATAGTCAGCAGAGTGTGAGGTCCAGGCCTCAGGTCCAGCCTTTGACAGTGGAGAGCCTCTGGTCAGCAGGCTAATCTCATTCTCGGTTGCGATCTGTAGAGTACAAAACAAATCATTAACATGGTAAACAAGGGTAAAGTATCTGAAAAGTTTGTTTGTTCATAGAAAGACTCAATTCCACTGTTATGTTGCTAAATAAGGTCCAGTGGTCCAGGAGGTCTTACCCCGTTGCTCCAGTGGAGGGTGCCTTTCTCTGACTGCGAGGCAGTCTCCTCGATGAAGGTGATTCGGCTCTCCTTGGGGCACAGTGGGGGGGTGACAGAGCGCCCGGGAGAGGCAGAGGGGGTGGGGCGCAGGCTGCTCCGCAGGATGGACTGAGGGGTGAAGGCCGAGAACAAAGGACCGGACGTTGCCAGGGCTCGTGCTCGCTACGGGAAAGAAATAACCATTGGAGTTTCAAACACACAATTGACAACCCACTGCAGCAGGCTTAAGTCTCAGACACAGTGGGGTTCAGGACCATGTGACTTCTAGGAGTTAGAGTTCATTCCCAATCAAGCTATAAAACTAGGGCATTTCCAGTCATCGTGCCAGTGAGCATCAGTGTCTAGGATGTGGGAGCATGTGTGACAGTGGGGACAGTCGACACCCTCCCTTTTTGTCTGGGTCTTACCTTGACCACCTGTGGGGTCTGCAGCAGGCTGAGCTCAGGGGCCTTGTTGATGCTTTTGGGGAGGTTCCAGGAGCTAGCTGCCCTAGGGGGTGTCAGCAGGGGTCGTGCCCCCTCTGGAGGAGTGGTCTGAGAGGGGTGAACCACTAGGTCCAACACCCTGGGGGTTGGGACAGGAGGAAGGGTTAGGAAAGCATGTCAGATGTATTGAAATCAACATGTCAAACCTCTTACACAAAAGACTAGCGGCATGTCATTTATAGCTCATCTTACATACTTCCACCCAAACCTCTCATTGACATGGATGAATGATTAACGTGACAGTCTGAGTTCGGTGGGATTATGTCAAATTGAGGTTCGGTGTGTGTCGTACCTGGACTTCCTCTTGGAGGCCATGGTGATAGGCGTGCCCACGAAGGCCTCGGGCAGATCCTGGGAGGGGAAGAGTACCTCCGCTGCCCTGGGGCTGGGTGGCGTGGAGAGGGGAAGGGAAACAACTAAATTCAACAGATCAAATCCAGGGGTGGATAACCCATCTTTACCACTTACTTACATCTTAGTCAGATAGGGGAGGTTGGGGACAGGGCGGTTGGGGACAGGGCGGTTGGGGTCTCACCTCTTGAGTGGGGAGGACTGGGGCGTGGGGTTCTTCCCCACCCACACCTCCTCGATCTTCGACAGGACGCTGTTGATGAACGCCGCTCTGGTCAGCACGTTCTCATTGGCCGACCGCTTGGCGATGGTCGACAGCGGCTGTGGCCGCGACACTAAGAAGAACACACATTATCGAAGTCAAGGGTCACACTGAAAACATAAATCTAACCTTGAAGCGTGTACAGAGCAGTGTAATAAGAAGCTAGGAGGGTCACGTACCCTCTCTGAGGATGGTGGCGGGGTGGTGGTATGGCTTAGCTCTTTCCGTGGCCAGCTTCCTCTGGAACCGAGGAAGAACTTTCCCGTACTGGTCCAGGATTGAGTTCCTGGTTTTGGTTCTCTCCTTCAGCTTGGGATCCCTCTCGTTCTGGAGAACAGATATATGAACGGAATGGAAACATTAAGGGCAGATTCAGCAACATGTCTTATCAACACATACACGTTAGGGTGACTTCTTTCTAAAACCCTGCACAACATTTCTCCTAGCATATGTTCTGTATTGGTGAAGTGTATAAATAAACCATGAGTTTATGTAAATGTGAACATACCACCATGTTCATCTTGAGGGTGTGGTTGAGCTGCAGGGCGGGGACGTAGTTAGCCTGCTGCAGGTAGTGCATCATCAGTAGCTCTCTGTTCTGGAGACCCCCTGTACCCTGCAGGAACCTCTCCAAGCACTCCTACACACACACACACACACACACACACACACAAACAAGTAAATCTTCAGGGATGGGATTGTCACATGAAAAAAAATGTTATTGAAGCGCATGCCAGGGTCGTGATTTCGCCCTGGTAGAAAGGAAAGTTGGGGGAACAAGGCAACCTACTTGTTCAGCCAGACCCAGGGGCAGTTTGAGCAGCTCCTTCATGAGGCCAAGCTCCTGACAGGTCTGGTAGAGGAAACTTAACAACTCCTCCGTGTTCAGGCTGTTGGAGTGCTGCCTCAGCATGGCCCAGGCCTCCACCAGACACCTACACGGAGAGGGGTTATACAAACATGTTAACCGTACCAGGAAGAAGAAAAAAAAACATCACAATGCCGTCACTGTTAGCACAGATGCTAGCAAACACACACACACTTATAACAGCCACCTGTTGTGTAGCAACACAGCCAGGCAGAGCTGGGCCTGAGCGGTGGAAGAGAGGGGGGGCTTCATAACGTGGAGGTAGCGCAGGGCGATCCCGTGTTTCCCCTGGCACATGAGAGCTTGCAGGATGCGATCATGCTGCCAGCCCCATAGGGACGGGGAGGTGGTGGGGTGCAGCAGCATCTCCAGGGAGTTCTGGAGAGGGTCAAAGTTCAGGTGTCAACTAGATGAAACCATTTTATCACTACCTTTATCAAATCAAATTTGTCACATGCACCGAATACAACCTTAAACCACTTAAGCCTACCCCCTACCTTTTCGAGCATTTTGTTAAAAATCGCACAACATTTCAGCGTCCTGCTACTCATGCCAGGAATATAGTATATGCATATGATTAGTATGTGTGGATAGAAAACACTCAGACGTTTCTAAAACTGGTTAAAACACGGCCGTGACTATAACAGAGCTTGTGTTTCATCGAAAAGCGCAAGAAAAACTGATCACCGAAAACTGGGAAAAATATCCATGCGCCACTTGCATGTATTGTCTATGGGAAACCAAATTACATGGGGCTGAGATTGCAAGTCCTACAGCTTCCACACGATGTCGCCAATCTTGTCAATTGCCTGGGCTTTGTTTCTTGGTCAAACGAGTAAGAGAGCCCATTCCTTCCGGTCTCCGACAGGATGTTTTGGATGAGAAATTTTCGACCATGAGTTCAAGACGTGGAGCTATTGAATACACATCGCCCCGTGATCAATTTGATAAATTATTAACGTTTACTAATACCTAAAGTTGGATTACAAAAGTATTTTGAAGTGTTTTGTGAAAGTTTATAGTCAACCTTTTTAATTTTAAAAAATGACGTTGCGTTTTAAAACTGTCTTTTTTGTATCACACACGTTTCATAGATCGATATCTAGGCTATATATGGACCAATTTAAAAGAAGAAAAAAAAGACCCAATAGTGATGTTTATGGGACATCTAGGAGTGCAAACAAAGAAGATCGTCAAAGGTAATGAATGTTTTATATTTTATTTCTGTGTTTTGTGTAGCGCCGGCTATGCTAATTATTTTGTTTACGTCCCCTTCAGGTATTTTGGGGTGTTGCATGCTATTAGATAATAGCTTCTCATGCTTTCGCCGAAAAGCATTTTAAAAATCTGACTTGTTGGCTGGATTCACATTGCATGTGTGTTTTAATGAACGTTTGGGTTTTAACGAGTGCTATTAGCATTTAGCGTAGCGCATTTGCATTTCCAGATGGCTAGATGAGACGCCTGCGTGTCGGGTGGGCTTAACAGGTTAATGTGATTACTTACAAGAAAAAATAGAAAATATTTACTATATAAACAAAAGTATAAATATACAAAAGTATAAATATAAAGTAACAAGAAAATCACATAACAATAACGAAGCTATATACAGGGGATACCGGGTCAATGTGCAGGGGTACAGGTAAGTCAAGGTTATTTATATACTGACTATGCATAGATAGACAG
Source organism: Oncorhynchus keta (assembly GCF_023373465.1). NCBI lineage: Eukaryota > Metazoa > Chordata > Actinopteri > Salmoniformes > Salmonidae > Oncorhynchus > Oncorhynchus keta. The sequence goes on along the minus strand of NC_068449.1, from coordinate 12,998,321 downwards.
CGAGTAGCAGCAGTGTAAAAACAAAGTAAATATTCCGGGTGGACATTTGATTAATTGTTGAGCAGTCTTATGGCTTGGGGGGGTAGAAGCTTTTATGGAGCCTTTCGATCTTAGACTTGGCGCTCCGGTACCGCTTGCCATGCGGTAGCAGAGAGAACAGTCTACGACTTGGGTGGCTGGAGTCTGACAATTTTTAGGGTCTTCCTCTGACACCGCCTGGTATAGTGGTCCTGGATGGCAGGAAGCTTGGCCCCAGTGATGTACTGGGCCGTATGCACTACCCTCTGTGGCGCTTTACGGTCAGATGCCGAGCAGTGGGTGAACAGGGAGTACAGGAGGGGACTAAGCACACACCCCAGAGGGGCCAGTGTTGAGGACCAGCATGGCAGATGTGTTGAATTGGAGTGGGTCCAGGGTTTCTGGAGTGATGGTGTTGATGTAAGCCATGAACTGCCTTTCAAAGCACTTCATGGCTATCGACATGAGTGCTATGGTGCAGTAATCATTTAGACAGGTTACCTTCGCTTCCTTGGGCACAGGGACTATGGTGATCTGTTTGAAACATGCAGGTATTACAGACTCGGTCAGGGAGAGGTTGAACATGTCAGTGAAGACACTTGCCAGTTGGTTTGCGCATGCTTTGAGTACACATCCTGGTAATCCGTCTACCAACGAATCATTCTATGAAATAACTCACTGTACACATTTGAAATTCCACATGCAAGGTTTGAGTTACGGGGAAAAGGCCCCATCACAAACCAAACACTATCCTTGCTAAATGCTAACTTCCAGAAATAGTCTTCTAAAATGTGACTGGTTATAACCCTGTATTGTCTGGCCTGTATATGTGCACGCGTCTACCTGGTGGTCGTGGTGGTCCAGCAGCCAGAAGCCCTGCACCAGTTTGACCAGGCCGATGGGGATGGCGAAGGCAGTGGGGAAGGACTCCACAGACCCACCGCTCTTGTTGGGGAAGGAATACATCACATCCAACAACAGGTAGATCACCTGGGGGGGTCAAGGCTCACACAGAGAGAAGAAGTGTGTTCTGTCTCACTGTGTGTGTGTGTCTGTGGTGTGGTGTGGTGTGGTGTGGTGTGGTGTGGTGTGGTGTGTGTGTAGAAGAGTGGGTCTGTATGTGTTAGGTGGATTTCACAAGTCTAGGCACTTGTGTGGGTTAGGAGTGTAAGGACGGGACACAGCATTTAAAATCAAACCAATTCCCTGATATGAACACTTGATTTGCGAGGGAACCCAGTACAGAGCAAGGATACGATGGCGTGCTTAGCAGATTCATCTATGTTCTCCAGGAGGTAAATATCCAGCAGGCCCTGTGGACAGCGGAGAGAAGATCAACTCTAGGTGTGTTTTAGCTTCTGTTATACTATGTCTACATCTAGATGGAATTCCATGGAAATCATTCAGAGTATGTGCTCAAGGTAGGAAGTTAGATCCTTGTTTGGCTCTGTGTATTTGTGTGCGCGTGAATGCACAGGTACCAAATGCTTACGTGTAGCGTAGGTGGCGGATACTGTCCCGTCCCGCCCTCGTCCCGTTTCCACAGGTCAACCAAGCGATCACCACATTGGGCGACTAAGCCATCAATCATCAGGCAGTCTGCACACCACTTCCCCCTGAGAAGAACAGATGCTTTATTCTAAAAATTGATGGTGGTTGAGATGGTCTTACGTGAAATGCATTAGTTTCCCAAAACAGTCTTTCACAGTAGGACTCCACAGTAGGAACATGAAGTAAAATGGACACTAATATGAGACACGCATACCAAATATAGGGTGTTTCTCAATATACATACTACCGCACTGCACGCTCTCATGCTCTGAGTACATTCTCAGAGGACGTTCTCTTGAGTACGTTCTTGTGAGGACAAGTGTGGAGAACACATAAAACATTCCTTTTGACAAGCACCCACACTCCAAATGTATTACCTTACGCTGCACCTCCCCATTCACTGAACCTTTATCCAGCCAGGACAATGGCAACAAGACAAAACAAGACATACAAAAAGTAAATGTTTTACTTCATAATTATCAGCTAGATGTGTGCGAATCGAAATAATCGAGCTAGCCAGATAGTTAAACAGGCAAAAGTGACCAAAAATGAATGTTATGCAAGGTAGATTAAACACTTGTATGTAGCTAGCTACCAATTCTTCGTGGCTATCAAGCCAACAGTAGTAGCTAGCCAGTTAGGCCTATTGACTTTGTCATGACTGTCCTGACCAGGTGAAGTTACAGGAGACCACAACCCTACAGATTCTCTCTCAACACCAACAGAGGAGGAGAGATCTAGGGGTCTGAAGATGTGGGGTTTTTATGTCCTACGCCCCTGGTAAATCTCAGGCCACAGACGAATTCCTTTGTCCTGTCACTATGGAGAACCAGCCTCAGAACATTAAACATGAAATAAAGGGACTTTGGAACAATGGTTTCCGTCAGCCACAATGGTGGTCATGACGATAGATGGAATATGAAAATGTATGTCATTTTTGTTTTGTTATTAAAGGATAATAGATGACGGTATTACGAAAACATTGTAACGTGAAGAGTTTTCCTAGTATATGTTTGATGTTTATACATTGTACGTTGTGTGGAAAATGTCCAAATCAAAGGGAATGTTTTGGTAAAGATGAAATGTTAAGGAAGTTGTCTAAAATTGGATTTGAGTCAAATCTAGACCATGCCTCATTAACTTGGTTCGGCCAGAGAATTTCCCTTAACCCTTTCATGCGTGAGTTCCAAATATCTCTAACGGTCGCCCCAGCGTGAGTTTTTTTTATGCACGTGATGTTAGAATGTTCTCTCCAGTACATTTCTCTCCATGTTCCAGCATGTTTGATCCGTAACAGTACATTTGATCCGCGCTGCCCTCAAACTAAAGCATGCAGCCTGTTTATATTAATAGGTTGTTTTAACTTCAATTTCAAATGATTTTCAAACAAGTTTTTAGTTTCTAAAAACAGTTTGAATTTAGGTGTGTTCCGCCTCCTCATTCATTCACATAAAAATAGTCATTTTTACTTTTGCGGATGATTACATTTTTGGGACATTTCTGAAACGGACAAAATTCCCCACGCACTTCCCAATTGTTTGTGCGGTTCACGTCTGCAGACATTTGCTCATCTCCCGTCAGAACAGGATCTGCACACGTGTTCACATTTTCTATTCCACATTTCTATTGTAGCGTACTGTATGTATGGAGCATAATATATTTGTGTATATTCTTTATCACCGCGGACACGTGAGGTAACATTACTCATTTTATAACCTTTATGGTGTTATAGTCAATCGTGCTTATATGTAGCCACATTCTTCTATTAGCTCTGTAAAACAATGCCAAATGTGTCAGAGAAGTAGTATCTTGTGTTGCATTTTGAAGCTACCATGGCCTTATGACTCTCAAGTGGTGCAGCGGTCAAAGGCACAGCACATCAGTACTAGAGGCGTCACTACAGACTCCCTGGTTCAAATCCAGGCTGCGATTCCACCAAAGTAAGTGCCTTATTACGTTATAATAGTTATAATAATAGTTTCCGTATGCCGTTTCTGCTGTAGCTGTAGATCATAATATATTCCTTATAACTGCGGACACGTGAGGTAACGTTACACATGTTATAACCTTTATGGTGTTATTGTCAATCATACTTACCTAGCTACATTATTCTATTAGCTCTGTAAAACGATGCTAGTTGCGTCAGAAAACTATTAGCTTGTGTTGTATTTTGAAGATACCCTGGCCTTATGACTTCCAAGTGGCGCAGCGGTCTATGGCACTACAGACACCCTGGTTCAAATCCAGGCTGTATCACAACTGGCTGTGATTGGGAGTCCCATAGTGCAGCGCACAATTGGCCCAGCGTTGTCCGAGTTTGGCCGGTGTACGCCATCATTGTAAATAATAATTTGTTCTTAAATTACTTGCCTCGTTAAATAAATAAAAAAATATGACCATGGTTTGTTTATTTGGTCTATTCAGCATAGCTCTGTTCTGCCCTGCATTTGCCCCTTGTGGAGCTCAAAAGTTAGTTTCTTACTGTTATAACTCAAATCTGTGATTTTGTCAATGCAATAAACAATTTTTTTATAGCAGTGTTTATTATGTTACTTCTTTGTAGTATTGTTTTATTGCTATATCCTTATATTGTATTCTAATTAATAATTCCTCTTTATTCTGTACTTTCAGAAACCAGAAACATTATTTGCCAATATCATAACTGGAGCTGGACATCTTTGGAGCTGAAGAATGAGGACAGCTTTTGTATGCTAACGTACACTCCTTAACAGTTGTACTGGATGAAAACACAGCAAGAAAACACATATGCCAATATGTAATAATAATCTATTTTATTGCAGTACTGGTAGTTGGTTCAACAACTTGTTTTACTAGAGGACAAAACACTGAATATGCATAACCCATATTTAATATCCATGCAGTGACTGAACAACAACTGCATTTCCACCCCCATCTCTAAGGCATAGTATCATGGCTGCAACAACACTGAATGGCGCAGAGTGGGAGGTTACGTGGTTGACTGCCGGCACGCGCTACTTGTATCAATAAATCACTATCAGAAAATGTTTTGTGTGGTAATTATGTGTATTTACGATTTTATTCACATGTTTTCAATTCTAGGTGACAAATCATGCATTCCAATTCTTGCACAGATTGTAATGGGCACATATTATGTGTGTAAAATACCTTTTTGAAGGTTATACTGATTATGATGAGCTAAGCTAATTCCAGCTGTGTAGCCATGTTTGTTGACATACAATGCATTCTGGGATTAACGTCTGTTTGACCAAAGATGTTATAACAAAATTAGGTGAGTAAGAGTTCAAATTTTTTGAGGACTTCCGGAAATTAATGGTGGGATGTGAACAACGGTAGATGACACACCCCTTCAACATGCATGAGCAAACTCCTCTCATCTTCTCTTATTATCTTCGGTTTCTGCGAGGAAAAAATGCATGGCTGCGCGCTGAAACTAATCGTCGGATTACTTTCGATTTCTATAAAGTGTTTTACCTAGTTATTTCGATCAATGGTGAGCTCACTCACCCGTGATGTGATTAATTATATACAGTAATTGCTATTAGCTAATTCATATTGTAGTTTACGTCAGCCGAGAGTTACAAAATATGACTGCTTGTGTTGGGTCAATCTTTCCTCAGCGCTAGGACAAATGTAGCCTACATTTTTCCGGTTAGGATGATTGTGTTATGCTATATTTACTTCTGAATATCTGAACAATGCATCCAAAAATAAACTGCTGACATTCTGGACATAACTTTGTAAGGACTGTGTTTGTGTAAATAGTTTCTGAAAAAAAGTGTGGCCAGCTCAAACGCTGATTGTTGCGTCATTCGAAACTGCCGTTCTAAACGAGCATTCTAAATGAGTGTTCTAAACACACGGGTGTGATCGTACGCTTCAGGGACCACTGTAGAACGATCACACCCGTGTGATGGTACGTGTGAAAGGGTTAAGGGGGTTACGCCCACTTCTGTCAAGGGTATAAAACCTGTGAGTAAAGAATTTACAGAGGAGACTACGTGACCCAAGCTACAGCCAAGGTCTAAAAAGTCAACAAACTCAGACAGCAACCAGTTTGAAGACAAAGAAATCCTTTTCTGCCCAAGCTACGGATGAATAGCTGTGTCTAAGCAGGTGAATTCAAGACTGACCCCCATAGCATCCAATCTCAGCGAATCGTGGTATCTAAAGGATTTCATTCCTATGCTGTGAGCTCTGAGCTACAGAGCTGTCTGTCCTCAGAAGACCCCTTCCATAGCAAGGGTGAGGGAACAGACTCCTAAGCCAAAAGGACACTGACATCGGGAGGACGATTAGAGAGGTGCGCAGGAGAAGTGCGTCATCGAGCAGCTAAACGTTCCCCTGAACTGTCCACGCAGAGAATCCTCGGAGGTCTACCCCACGTAATTACATCATTATATTCTGACCCATAAGAGCAGCAGTTTGGGGCAAGGCTAGGGTTAAAATAGCATAGCTGACAAATTCACCGAAATGTATATTTCTCGTGTACTTTCTTTTTCCTCTCCCTCTTTGAAATCCCCATTTTGGGTAACACGCGCCATAGTGTGTTGGCCCGTTATACTAAGTTCTAATCAATAGCCTATAATGTGTTTTGTCTATGTGTATCTTTTATCATCATTTTAGCTTTTTAGTCAATAAATATTCAACTAAGATTGGTGTGGTACGAACTCATTGGTGAGACCTGGGTCCGTGCAGATTCACGGGCTATACGACGTTCAGAACGAGATTGTAGAGGTAACTGGTTAATTAGCGGCTGTTGTGAAATCGATATTCTGATACTCTTGAGTTAATTTGGGAAATAGAAACTCAATAAAAACTAGTTCTCCCATGGTGCCCCAGGTTAATGAGTTAATAATGGCTTGATTCAGTTAATGACGCAATTAGAAACTTTTAACCATTCGATGAACAACAGTCGTCACTAACTAATACAACAACTTATTATGGGCTTGCGATCTACGGTACGTAGGCAGGTAAACATGCCAAAATGAACACAGCGTATATTTATTAACGTATCAAGATACAATACTGTAGTCAGGCAACATATGAGATGTGAATAGGAAGACACGTTGCATCATTTTTAAATTGGTTGCGTCATATTTCTTTGCATACATTTCCGATGAAGCTTTCAAACAGAGTATGCATTCGATAAGACCCTTCGTGCTCCATTTTGATACTTAGACTTGGACTCAAACTCCCAACGCGCCGTGCTCGGAGCACAGTGGTATGCATTTTGAGAAACACCCATACCGTATACAACATCACAAAAACAGATCTTCAGAAGAATGACACCGAGGGGACTAAGTTAAACTTTTCCTGTCTCTTCTTGTTGATGTGTTTTTACTATCAGTCCTGTACCAGCTCGTGGATGATATGAACAGCACTCACTTGGAGAGCTGCTGCAGCTCCTCTCTGCGGATGGTGTAGTAGTTCTGGTTCACAGAGTAGCTGTAGAAGGGCCGAGGGATCTGCACAGCATCCTCATCTGGTTGACAGGGGAATTAAAACTATTGCAAACCTATAATAGTGGACATCTCTAGCACTGCATCTGAAATGGCACCCTACTTACTATGACGTACACTACTTTTGGTGTACATGGTGAAAGTGGTCTATGTTCCAAAAGGTGGCATGGAATATGGACTGAACTTAAATGTTTGAACTGCTACCACAGTACGTGGTCTTACCGGAGCCCTCGGGCAGGAGTCCAGTCCGACAGAACCAGAGGACCACCTGGGCGTACTGAGAGATAAGGCTGGACACCAGATTCTTATTGACGAGACCCAGCAGACCTGCATAAATAACTGCATTACAACACCCAATTCTGACATATGACATGGTATGTAGAGGCACATAAATCAAATGACATTTTATGTCACATGCACCAAATACAACAGGCGTAGACTTCACAGAGAAATGCTTACTTACAGGCCCTTAACCAACAATGCAGATTTAAAAAATACATACAAGAATAAGAAATAAAAGTAACAACAGCAGTAAAATAACAATAGCGAGACTATATATAGGGGTGTACCGGGAACAGAGCTTGTGCGGGGGTACCGGTTAGTTGAGGTAATATGTAGGTAGAGTTATTAAAGTGACTGCATAGATAACAGTCTGGGTGACCATTTGATTAGGTGTTCAGGAGTCTTATGGTTTGGGGGTAGAAGCTGTTTAGAAGCCTCTTGGACCTATACTTGGTGGTCAGGTACTGCTTGCCGTGCGGTAGCAGAAAGAACAGACTATTTATTAATTATATTATTTCACCTTTATTTAACCAAGTAGGCCAGTTGAAAACATGTTCTCATTTACAACTGCGACTTGGCCAAGATAAAGCAAAGCAGTGCGACAAAAACAGCAGAATTACATTGGATAAACAAACGTACAGTCTATGCAAATTAAGTAAGATTAGGGAGGTAAGGCAATAAATAGGCCATAGAGGCAAAATAATTACAATTTAGCATTAACACTGGAGTGATAGATGTGCAGATGATGATGTGCAAGTAGAGATACTGTGGGGAAAAATAGCTTTTTTGTCTTCTTTTTTTTTATACAAAAATAGCAATATGGGGATGAGGATGTTGGGTGTGCTATTTACAGATTGGCTATGTACAGGTACAGTGATCAGTAAGCTGCTCTGACAGCTGATGCCTAAAGTTAGAGAGGGAGATAAGTCTCCAGCTTCAGTGATTTTTGCATTTCATTCCAGTCATTGGCAGTAGAGAACTGGAAGGAAAAGCAGCTAAAGTAGGTGTTGGCTTTGGGTATGACCAGTGAAAAATACCTGCTGGAGCGTGTGCTACAGGTGGGTGCTGCTATGGTGACCAGTGAGCTGAGTTAAGGCAGGGCTTTACTTAGCAAAGACTTATAGATGACCTGGAGCCAGTGGGTTTAGTGATGAATATGTCGTGAGGTCCAGCAGACGGGAGCATACAGGTCGCAGTGGTGGGTAGTATATGGGGCTTTGGTGACAAAACGGATGGCACTGTGATAGACTGCATCGAATTTATTGAGTAGAGTATTGGAGGCTATTTTGTAAATGACATCGCCGAAGTCGAGGATCGGTAGCATGGTCAGTTTTACGAGGGTATGTTTGGCAGCATGAGTGAAGGATGCTTTTTTGCGAAATAGGAAGCCAATTCTAGATTTAACTTTGGATTGGAGATGTTTGATGTGAGTCTGGAAGGAGAGTTTAGTCTAACCAGACACCTAGGTATTTGTAGTTGTCTACATATTCTAAGTCAGAACTGTCCAGAGTAGTGATGCTTGTCGGTCGGGCGGGTGCGGGCAGCAATCGGTTGAAGAGCATGCATTTCGTTTTACTAGCATTTAAAAGAAGTTGGAGGCCACAGAAGGAGTATTGTATGGCATTAAAGCTATTTGGAGTTCAGTTAAGTGTCCAAAGAAGGGCCAGATGTATACAGAATGGTGTCGTCTGCGTAGAGGTGGATCAGAGATTCACCAGCAGCAAGAGCAACATCATTGATGTATTTAGAGAAAAGAGTCGGCCTTAGAATTGAACCCTGTGGCACCCCCTTAGAGACTGCTAGAGGTCCAGATAACAGGCCCTCCGATTTGACACACTGAACTCTGTCTAGTAGTTGGTAGTTGGTGAACCAGGCGAGGCAGTCATTTGAGAATCCAAGGCTATTGAGTCTGCCGATAAGAATGCAGTGATTGACGAGCCTTCGCCAGGTCGAGGAAGACAGCTGCACAGTATTGTCTTTTGAAGAGGGGGATGACTGCGGAAGCTTTCCAATCTTTGGGTATCTCAGACGATACGAAAGAGGTTGAACAGGCTAGCAATAGGGGTTGCAACAATTTCTGCAGATAATTTTAGAAAGAGAGGTTCCAGATTGTCTAGCCCAGCTGATTTGTAGGGATCCAGATTTTGCAGCTCTTTCAGGACATCAGCTGTCTGGATTTTGGTGAGGGAGAAAGGGGGGTGGGGCAGCCAGGTGGAAAGCATGGCCAGCCGTAGTAAAATGCTTGTTGAAATTCAATAATCGTAGATTTATCGCATAGGTTTAAAGATTAAATTATTGTGAATCCAACCACGGTGTCAGGTTTAAAAAATGCTTTATGGCGAAAGCATACCGTACGATTATTTGAGAAAATAACCCAGCAGACAATCATTACAAACAGTAACCAACCAAGTAGAAGAGTTACACAAGTCAGAAATAGAGAAAATGAATGACTTACCTTGGATGATCTTCATATGGTTGCACTCAGAACACATTCATTTATTCAATAAATGTTCCTTTTGTTCATAAAGTCTCTCTTTATATCCAAAAACCTTTTCTTCAGTAATCCAGGCTCAAACACAGTAACAAGAGGCAGACAAAAAAATCCAAATTGTATCCGTAAGGTTCATAGTAGAGGTCGACCGATAATGATTTTTCAACGCCGATACCGATTGGAGGACCAAAAAAGCCGATGCCGATCAATCGGCCAATTTAAAATATTTTTTATTTTATTTGTAATAATGACAATTACAACAATACTGAATTAATACTTATTTTAACTTGATATAATACATCAATAAAATCAATTTAGACATAAGTAGATACTGAAACATGTTCAATTTGGTTTAAATAATGCAAAAACAAAATGCTGGAGAAGAAAGTAAAAGTGCAATATGTGCTATGTAAGAAAGCTAACGTTTCAGTTCCTTGCTCAGAACATGAGAACATATGAAAGCTGGTGGTTCCTTTTAACATGAGTCTTCAATATTCCCAGGTAAGAAGTTTTAGGTTGTAGTTATTATAGGACTATTTCCCTCTATACCATTTGTACTACATTAACCTTTGACTGTTGGATGTTCTTATAGGCACTTTAGTATTGCCAGTGTAACAGTATAGCTTCCGTCCCTCTCCTCGCTCCTCCCTGGGCAACACAACGACAACAGCCACCACATTGAAGCAGCGTTACCCATGCAGAGCAAGGGAAACAACCACCCCAAGGCTCAGAGCGAGTGAAGTTTGAAACGCTATTAGCGCGCACTAACTAGCCACCCATTTCACTTCGGTCACACCAGCCTCATCTCAGGAGTTGATATGCTTGAAGTCATAAACAGCGCAGTGCTTGACACATAACGAAGAGCTGCTGGCAAAATGCACTAAAGTGCTGTTTGAATGACTGTTTACACGCCTGCTTCTGCCTACCACCGCTCAGTCAGACACTTAGATACTTGTATGCTCAGTCAGATTATATGCAACACAGGACACGCTAGATCATATTTAGTAGTATCAACCATGTGTAGTTAACTAGTGATTATGATTGATTGTTTTTTATAAGATAAGTTTAATGCTAGCTACCAACTTACCTTGGCTTACTGCATTTGCGTAACTCCTTGTGGAGTGCAATGAGAGAGAGGCAGGTTGTTATTGCGTTGGACTAGTTAACTAAGGTTGCAAGATTGGATCCCCCGAGCGGACAAGGTGAAAATCTGTCTTTCTGCCCCTGAACGAGGCAGTTATTAACCAACCGTTCCTAGGCCGTCATTGAAAATAAGAATGTGTTCTTAACTGACTTGCCTAGTTAAATAAAGATTAAATATAGGTGTAAAAAAAAATGTTTAATCAGCAGATCGGCGCGCAGACATACCGATTTCTGATTGTTAGGGAACCTTGAAATCGGCCCTAAATAATCGGCCATTCCGATTAATCGGTCGACCTCTAGTTCATATAAACATGTCAAACGATGTTTATATTCAATCCTCATGTTGTTTTTAGCCTAAATAATTGCCGTACCTGTAGGTAGTGTGGTCTACAGGCTATCATGAGAAACTCTACCTCAGGCGAGCAATAGCTTGAGATTTCCTTCGGTGTCGTGCACCAGCTGTTGTTTACAAAATACATAGACCGCTGCCCCTTTCCTTACCAAAAGCCGCTGTTCTATCCTGCCAGTACATCATATAACCAGCCAGCTGTATGTTGAGTGTCGTCGTTCAGCCACGACTCCGTGAAGTATAAGATATTACAGTTTTGAATGTCCCATTGGTAGTTTAAACTTCCTCGTAAATCATCAATTATATTCTCAAACGATGGCATGTTTGCTAGCAGAATGGAAGGAAATGGGGGGTTTATTCGATCGCCTACAAATTCTCAGAATGCAACCTGCCCTCTGGCCCCTTTTTCTCTGCATCCTCTTCACACAAATCATGGGGATCTGGGCCGGTTCCCGAGAAAGCAGTATATCGTTCACTTCGGGCTCGTCAGACTTGCTAAAGGTAAAAAAAAAAATAAAAAAAAGGATTCTGCCAGTCCATGGTGAGTAATTGCAGTCCTGATGTCCAGAAGATAATTTCCGTCATAAGAGACGGTAGCGGCAACATTATGTACAAATTAAGTTTAACCTGTTAGTCCTATAGGGGCAGTATTTCATTTTTGGATAAAAAGGCGTGCCCGTTTTTAGCGCAATATTTTGTCACGAAAAGATGCTCGACTATGCTTGGAATTGAGTTTTGGAAAGAAGACACTCTGACGTTTCCAGAACTGCAAAGATTTTCACTGTGAGTGCCATAGAACAAAATCTACAGGCAAAACCAAGATGTTTGAGCGACCAGGAAATCAACAGGATTTCTGACGGCACGTTTTCCATGATCGCCTTATATGGCTGTGAATGCGACAGGAATGAACGGACACTTTCTATCGTTTCCCCAAGGTGTCTGCAGCATTGTGACGTATTTGTAGGCATATCATTGGAAGATTGACCATAAGAGACTACAATTGCCAAGTGTCCCGCACGGTGTCTGCGTGGAAATTGGTGCGCAAAAGTCAGCTACCAGTATTTTTCAATCCGAATCAGAGAAGAATGCACGCTTCCAGGGACGGCATTTCAATGAAGAGATATATGACAAAACACCTTGAGGATTGATTCAAACAACGTTTTCCATGTTTCAGTCAATATTATGGAGTTAATTCGGAAAAAAGTTCGACGTGTAGGTGACTGAATTTTCGGTTAGTTTCGGTAGCCAAATGCATAGTAACAAAACGGAACGTTGTGTCCTACACAAGCATCTTTCAGGAAAAACTGGACATCTGCTATGTAACTGAGAGTCTCCTCATTGAAACATCTGAAGTTCTTCAAAGGTAAATTATTTTATTTGATCCCTTTGCTGGTTTTTGTGAATATGTTGCGTGCTAAATGCTAACGCTAAATGCTAAGCTAGCTATCACCACTCTTACACAAAGTATTGATTTTCTCTGGTTCTAAAGCATATTTTGAAAATCTGAGACGACAGGATTGTTAAGAAAAGGATAAGCTTGAGAGCAGGCATATTTATTTCATTTCATTTGCGATTTTTTGAAATCGCTAACGTTGCGTTATGGTAATGAGCTTGAGGCTATGATTACGCGACCGCATGCGGTGTGGGTCGGCCTAAGAGGTTAAAAATGTTACAAACGCAAATAAACAATTGGTTGGGGACACGTAGAACGTCTGCCTTCTTTTCTAGGGCCATTTTAGTAAAGGGTGTGTTAATGGCTCTAACCACAGGGAGTGAAAGCCACCAAACAAGACACTTGTGTGAACCCCGTCTCTGCCTCTCAAAATATTGCTATTTTGTATATTTTCTCTACAGAAGCAAAGTGGTATTCAGTTGCATGAGCACCGCAAGCCGCTCTGCTCGGTCAATGACCAGTGCTTCAACGTTAAAATAAATAAGCCTCCTGGCAACGGTGCCCCTTGTCTGAATTAGGCTTTACCTCGCTGAGTGAGTTCCTGTGCCTCTCTGAGCAGACAGTGGAAGATGGTGCTGAGGTTCCCCAGTAGCCTCTGGCTGTGCTGCAGCAGCTGAAGGGTCGGGGAGTCCGTGAAGTTAGATGAGCTGTCAAACAGGGGAGCACCTGGGGGGAGGACAAAGAATAAGGGCAGACGGAAATCAGAAAACAATCCAGATTGCTGGACCTCCTCACATAAGAAAATCTATTGCCCTAGGAAAACATATCAAATCCCAAAATGCTTGAGGAAATCACATGACAACACAGCTGCAAGTTGCTATAGTTAACAACCAAATACGCAGCCATGAGTATTCTTTTTAATGTAAACCAGAAGATCAATAAGGTGTTGACAGAGTGTCATGCTGATCACTGTGGTAGGAAACACTCACATATGCCATCCAGCTGCTCCTTGGTGTGAACCACCTTGTCCCAGGCCCACTCCAGAATGTAGCGCAGATTCACCGCAGAGCCTGGTTGCTCTGTGAAGCAAACACCACCATTTTACATTAGAGAGAAATCCAATCTAGGGGTGCATCTCAATAACCCAAACTGTCTGTGTCACCCCATCTCCTTTCCTCTATCTGCGAGGATGTGAATATCTGAAAGTGATTCACCTGTTGTGTGTGTTTGGATCAGTGTACATGTAGTACAGGAGATGAAGCCAGGGTTGATCTAAATAACAGGGTGCCAGTGTTGTTATGCAGTGTCTCACCCTCAGCGGTCCACTGCTTGATACAGCTGGTGATCAGGCCCAAGGAGCTGGTCTCTATGGCTGTAGACAAGATGGCGTCCAACTGCTCTTCCTGACCAGAGAGAGGAAGAGAGTCTGGCACATTGAGCTAATGCATTCACATATATAAAATTGTCCTTAAAAACTGGAAGGTTTGTACAGCAAAAAGGAATAACCGTCAACCTCTCAGAAGTTGTGTGTGTACCTGAGAGAGGCTGGAGGGCTGCACGTCAGCCAGGCGAGAGGAGAGCAGGCCGGACATCAGGCAGCGAGAGTAGCCATTTGAGATGACATCACTGGAGCAGGGAGCAGCCTTCTTCAAGAAGCTCAGAGTCTGACACAGCAAGAGATAGTTCATGTGATTCACAAGATAACATCCTGCTGTATGGACAATGGATAACTAAAGGCTTAAGTCAACTAATTGAAAGTCTTCATGTTAGCCACATGTTCAGTGCATTCAGAAAGATACAATACAGCCCTGTTCAAAAATTGATTAAATCGTTTTTTCCCCTCATCAATCTACACACAATACCCCATAATGACATAGAAAAAACAAGCTACAAGCTTGGCACACCTGTATTTGGAGAGTTTCTCCCATTCTTCTCTGCAGATTCTGTCAAGTTGGATGGGGAGTGTTGCTGCACAGCTATTTTCAGGTCTCTCCAGAGATGTTCTATCGAGTTCAAGTCCGGCCTCTGGCTGGGCCACTCAAGGACATTCAGAGACTTGTACTGAAGCCACACCTACGTTGACTTGGTCGTGTGCTTTGGGTCGCTGTCCTGTTGGAAGGTGAGGTGAACATTCAACCCAGTCGGAGGTCCTGAGCGCTCTGGAGCAGGTTTTCATCAAGGATCTCTCTGTACTTGGCTCTGTTCATCTTTCCCTCGATCCCGACTAGTCTCCCAGTCCCTGCCACTGAAAACTATCCCCACCGCATGATGCTGTCACCAACATGCTTCACCGTAGGGATGGTGCCAGGTTTCCTCCAGACGTGACGCTTGACAAACTCCAAGCAGCCTGTCATGTGCCTTTTACTGAGGAGTGGCTTCTCTCTGGCCACTCTACCATAAAGGACTGATTGGTGGAGTGCTGCAGAGATGGGAGAACCTTCAAGAAGGAAAACCATCTCCAGAGGGACTCCGGAGCTCTGTCAAGAGTGACAATCGGGTTCTTGGTCACCTCCCTGAACAAGGCCCCTCTCCCCCAATTGCTCAGTTTGGCTGGGCGGCCAGCTCTAGGAAGAGTCCGTGGTTCCAAACTTCTTCCATTTAAGAATGATGGAGGCCCGTGTTCTTGGGGACGTTCAATGCAGCAGACATTTTTGGTACCTTTCCCCAGATTAATGCCGACACAATCCTGTCTCAGAGCTCTACGGACAATTCCATCAACCTCATGGCATTGTTTTTTGCTCTGACATGGACTGTCAACTGTGGGACCTTATATAAACAGGTGTGTGCCTTTCAAAATCATGTCCAATCAATTGAATTTACCACAGGTGGACTCCACAATCAAGTTGAAAAAACATCAAGGATGATCAATGGAAACAGGATGCACCTGATTTCAAGTCTCATAGCAAAGTGTTTGAATACTTATGTAAATACAGTTGTTTTTTTAATATAAATTTGCAAATGTCAAAATACCCGTTTTTGCTTTGTCATTGAGGTATTGTGTCGATTGATGAAGAAAATCTTTAATTTAATACATTTCAGAATAAGGCTGTACTATAACAAAATGTGGAAAAAGTCAAGGGGTTTGAATCCTTCCCCATGCACTATAACTATCTTTGCAAAGATACAGATGGAGAAAATACACCAAAAATGTAGGGATAAACTCACCTCTTTCTGATACCCAGAGCAAGTTAAGTGCACAATACCAGTGTTGAGCAAACAGGTTGCATCTGTTCCAAGGAAAAACAAATTACCAAGTCATGGCAACATTTACAAAACTTATCCGACTGGCTTTAAAGAGCTAAATGTATTTCTATTTGCTCAGGGTGTTGTGTGAAAAGGCTTGTGCTGTGTGTCCAACTTGCCGAAGTTGTATGTGGTGGGTTTGAAGAACTGTTCTGGCGGGGGGCAGGTGTAGGGCAGGCCGCGGCTCAGGCTGCGCTCGTGCACCAGGACGTCCAACAGGGGGCAGGGTGACGTCATCTCCACCACCGAATCCAGAGACCACACGGCAAGGTAGGGACAGCTGCGCAGAGACTCCCCCGTTCTGACACACACACACATTGGTTTCATATTCATGTAATCATGTAAAAGCTTACTATCAACCCCAGAAATTATTTTCCATCAACACCCCCCCCCCAAAAAGTAGACTTGTTTGTAAAATAAAAATCAAAAATCAAATTGAAACCAACTACATTCATAAATGAATAAATAACCTGATTGATAAACGCTTGGTATTCGGGGAAATTGGACACACCATGTGATTTAGGCGGCTGGTGATGGGATATTTATGTCAGAATGTTACCTCAGAGAGTCAGGCATCTGTGCATGGTACCATCTGTTGATGTCAAAGACGCCGATGTAAGTGGAGGGGTTGCCCTGTCCGTAGGCCTTCACCTGCCAGCTGAAAATGGACACGCTGGTGTCTGGAGACGCAACTGACGGGGGAGAAAGGAGAGAAGGCCTTAGTACAAGCCGTGACCACAACAATGAAAGCGCAAGCACCTCATACAGTTGAAGTCGGAAGCTTACATACACTTAGGTTGGAGTCATTAAAACTCGTTTATCAAACACTCCACAAATTTCTTGTGAACAAACTAGTTTTTGCAAGTCGGTTAGGACATCTACTTTGTGCATGACACAAGTAATGGTTTACATACAGATTATTTCAATGTATCACAATTCCAGTGGGTCAGAAGTTTACCTTCACTAAGGTGACTGTGGCTTTAAACAGCTTGGAAAATTCCAGAAAATGATGCCATGGCTTTAGAAGCTTCTGATAGGCTAATCCAACTCAATCATTAAGTTTGCGGACGACACTACAGTGGTAGGCTTGATTACCAACAACGACGAGACGGCCTACAGGGAGGAGGTGAGGGCCCTCGGAGTGTGGTGTCAGGAAAATTACCTCACACTCAATGTCAACAAAACAAAGGAGATGATTGTGGACTTCAGGAAACAGCAGAGGGAGAAGCCCCCTATCCACATCGATGGGACAGTAGTGGAGAGGGCAGTAAGTTAAGTTCCTCGGCGTACACATCACAGACAAACTGAGTTGGTCCACTCACACTGACAGCATCGTGAAGAAGGCGCAGCAGCACCTCTTCAACCTCAGGAGGATGAAGAAATTTGGCTTGTCACCAAAAGCACTCAAACTTCGACAGATGCACAATCGAGAGCATCCTATCGGGCTGTATCACCGCCTGGTACGGCAACTGCTCCGCCCACAACTCTCCAGAGGATAGTGAGGTCTGCACAACGCATCACCGGGGGCAAACTACCTGACCTCCAGGACACCTACCCCACCCGATGTCACAGGAAGGCCATAAAGATCCTCAAGGACAACAACCACCCGAGCCACTGCCTGTTCACCCCGCTATCATCCAGAAGGCGAGGTCAGTACAGGTGCATCAAAGCAGGGACCGAGAGACTGAAAAACAGCTTCTATCTCAAGGCCAGACTGTTAAACAACCACCACTAACATTGAGTGGCTGCTGCCAACACACTGACTCAACTCCAGCCACTTTAATAATGGGAATTGGGATAATTCCCATTATATATAATAATGGGAATTGATGTAAAATATAATGCTACTTAATATAATGTTTACATACCCTACATTACTCATTTCATATGTATATACCGTACTCGATACCATCTACTGCATCTTGCCTACGCCGTTCTGTACCATCACTCATTCATATCTTTATGTACATATACTTTATCCCTTTACACTTGTGTGTGTATAAGGTAGTAGTTTTGGAATTGTTAGGTTAGATTACTCGTTGGTTATTACTGCATTGTCGGAACTAGAAGCACAAGAATTTTGCTACACTCGCATTAACATCTGCTTACCATGTGTATGTGACAAATAAATATGATTTGATTTAATTGACATCATTTGAGTCAATTGGAGGTGTACCTGTGGATGTATTTCAAGGTCTACCTTCGAACTCAGTGCCTCTTTGCTTGACATCATGGTAAAATCTAAAGAAATCAGCCAATACCTCAGAAAAAACCATGTAGACCTCCACAAGTCTGGTTCATCTTGGGAGCAATTTCCAAATGCCTGAAGGTTCCACGTTAATCTGTACAAATAATAGTACACAAGTATAAACATCATGGGACCACACAGCTGTCATACCGCTCAGGAAGGAGATGTGTTCTGTCTCCTAGAGAAGAAGGTACTTTGGTGCGAAAAGTGCAAATCAATCCCAGAACAACAGCAAAGGACCTTGTGAAGATGCTGGAGAAAACATGTACAAAAGTATCTATATCCACAGTAAAACGAGTCCTGTATCAACAAAACCTGAAAGGCCGCTCAGCAAGGAAGAAGCCACTGATCCAAAAAAAAACATAAAAAAACAGACTATGGTTTGCAACTGCACATGGGGACAAAGATCTTACTTTTTGGAGAAATGTCCTCTGGTCTGATGAAACAAAAATAGAACTGTTTGGCCATAATGACCATCGTTAGGTTTGGAGGAAAAAGGGGGAGGCTTGCAGAAGAACACCATCCCAACCATGAAGCACGGGGGTGGCAGCATCATGTTGTGGGGGTGCTTTGCTGCAGGATGGACTGGTGAACTTCACAAAATAGAAGGCATCATGAAGGAGGAAAATTGTGTATACATTGAAGCAACATCTCAAGACATCAGTCAGGAAGTTAAAGCTTGGTCGCAAATGGGTCTTCCAAATGGACAATGACCCCAGGCATAGTTCCGAAGTTGTGGCAAAATGGCTTAAGGACAACAAAGTAAAGGTATTGGAGTGGCCATCACAAAGCCCTGACCTCAATCCTATTGAAAATTTGTGGGCAGAACTGAAAAGCGTGTGCGAGCAAGGAGGTCAACAAACCTGATTCAGTTATACCAGCTCTGTCAGGAGGAATGGGCCAAAATTCACCCAAATTGTTGTGGGAAGCTTGTGGAAGGCTACCCAAAACATGTATCCCAAGTTAAACAATTGAAAGGCAATGCTCCAAATACTAATTGAGTGGATGTAAACTTCTGACCCATTGGAAATGTGATGAAAGAAATAAAAGCTGAAATAAATCACTACTATTTTTCTGACATTTCACATTGTTAAAATAAAGTGGTGATCCTAACCACCCCAAGACAGGGAATTTTTACAAGGATTAAATGTCAGGAATTGTGAAAAACTGAGTTTCAATGTAGTTGGCTAAGGTGTATGTAAACTTCCGACTTCAACTGTACATCCTTTTCGCTCCAGGGTCACATTCATTAGAGCACACTGTGGCAAATAATTTTGCAAAGGAAAACAAACGTGCATTTCCTGTTGGACAAGTTCAGGTAGCCCCACTCCTTTTCGGTCCGTTTGGTGTCTAGTAAGTGAATACCACCCACGTAGGTAATAAAAAACATGTTTTGTTTTCTGGTCACTTAGACACCAATATAATCCTGAAAAGATATGAGTTGAGATGACTTGAGAAGAAGGAAAAGGTACCTTCGTTCATGCTGTCGTCTCTGTCAGGGTGGTGTCGGAACTTCTCGATGGTTTGGCAGCTGAGCAGGCGGGTGTTGGTGGCCTGAGCCCTCAGGGGGAAGGCTGTGCTGCTCAGCTCCTGACTGTACCGTTCCTCACAGTACTCCAGACCCTAGGAGAGAGACGGAGGGAGAGAAAGGATTAACGTTAATACAGCACCAATGGAAAGATTTAAAGGTCTCAAAACAGTGAAAGCACCACGTTTAAGTAAGAATTGAATATGGTTGGGCATAATAGATTACTAAATGACATCTTCAGGACTGAAACATTGAGAAGAACTGTTGGAAACCAGCAAGCTTTTGGGCTTTAACACCACAATCACGGTCCAAACACTTGACCCTGAAC
Source organism: Oncorhynchus keta (assembly GCF_023373465.1). Lineage (NCBI taxonomy): Eukaryota > Metazoa > Chordata > Actinopteri > Salmoniformes > Salmonidae > Oncorhynchus > Oncorhynchus keta. The sequence continues at coordinate 12,978,285 of NC_068449.1, read as the reverse complement.
ATCCAGTTGACGGTCAGTACAGTCTTGACCAAACAAACGGGGCATTGAACAGAAATTGGACTTGTCTCGATCCATGCTGGAAGCGGGAATAGCTACTTATTTCAGTTAGACAGAACAAAATCTTTGAGGTAAAAACATGGGTTGAAATTACGGTTACCTCATAGAGGATCTTTCCTGAGGCCAAACACTTCCTCTCACTGAAGGCCAGCTGGAGCAGGTGCAGACTGACCACGTCTCCCTCACTGAGAGGGGGGAGAGAGGGAGATGTGTTAAAGGGCAGCAAATACACCAAGTAATGTGTATTGACATGAGGTGGTTAATGCTGCATGAGTATTTATGCTAAATAAAGGCCAACAACGTGCTATGACCACTGAGCACCATAGCTGCATTCACTGGACCAATGCTACATTTGCATACAAGCTGTAAAGTGTGGAGCTTCCGCCATACTGTTTTCACTGATCCAGTCCACCGTATCAGTCAAAAGTTTGGACACCTACTCATTAAAGGGTTTTTCTTTATTTTCACTATTTTCTCAATTGTAGAATAATAGTGAAGACATCAAAACTATGAAATAACACATATGGAATCATGTAGTCAAAAAAATATTTGAGATTCTTCAAAGTAACCACCCTTTGCCTCGACAGCGTTGCACATTCTTGGGATTCTCTCAACTAGCTTCATGAGAAATGCTTTCCCAACAATCTTGAAGGAGTTCTCACATATGCTGATCACTTGCTGGCTGCTTTTCCTTCACTCTGCAGTCCAACTCACCCCAAACCACCTCAATTGGGTTGAGGTCGGGTGATCGTGGAGGCCAGGTCATCTGATGCAACACTCCATCACTGACCTTGGTCAAATATCCCTTACACAGCCTGGAGGTGTGTTTTGGGTCAATGTCCTGTTGAAAAACAAATGATAGTCCCACTAAGCGTAAACCAGATGGGATGGCGTATCTCTGCAGAATGCTGTGGCAGCCATGCTGGTTAAGTGTGCCTTGAATTATATATAAATCGACGGTGTCAACAGCAAAGCAACCCCCACACCATCACACCGTTCACCTTCTCTGTGTCTCACAAATACACGGCGGATGGAAACAAAAATCTCCAATTGGGACTCTCATCAAAGGACAGATTTCCACCGGTGTAATGTTCATTGCTTGTGTTTCTTAGCCCAAGCAAGTCTCTTCTTATAAGTGTCCTTCAGTAGTTGTTTCTTTACAGCAATTTGACCATGAGCGCCAGTTTCATCATGGAGCTTAAGGGTTTTTGCGACTGCCCTTGAAGAAACTTTCAAAGTTCTTGACATTTTCCGATTGACTGACCTTCATGTCTTAAAGTAATGGACTGTCATTTCTCTTTGCTTATTTGAGCTGTTCTTGCCATAATAGTGACTTGGTCTTTTTCCAAATAGGGCTATCTTCTCTGTACCAACCCTACCTTGTCACAACACAACAGAAACACATTAAGAGGGAAAGAAATTCCACAAATGAACATTTAACAAGGCATCACCCGTTAATTGAAATGCATTCCAGGTGACTACCTCATGAAGCTGGTTGAGAGAATGCCAAGAGTGTACAAAGCTGTCATCAAGGCAAAGGGTGACTACTTTGAAGAAACTCAAATATAAAATACATATTGATATGTTTAACACTTTTTGATTGAATGTGTTATTTCACGTCTTCAATATTATTCTACAATGTAGAAAATAGCAAAAGAAAAACCCTGGAATGTTTTATTTAACTAGGCAAGTCAGTTAAGAACAAATTCTTATTTTCAATGGGGGCCTAGGAACAGTGGGTTAACTGCCTTGTTCGGGGGCAGAACGACAGATTTGTACCTTGTCAGCTCAGGGATTCGATCTTGCAACCTTTCGGTTACTAGTCCAACACTCTAACCACTAGGTTACGCTGCCACCCCTTAAATAAGTAGGTGTGTTTGACAGGTACAGTATGTGAATACCAGAGGGGATTGGGGCTGAGAGATCCCAGCCCACATGGAGCTGCAATTATTCCATTGGTTCCATTGTCCAGGACAAACCAAAACAACCTCAAGTATTTAAAATACATCACATCCTGGTCTGGTGTGCACACTGTGACCTCTTCCAAGAGTTATTGAACTTTGTGCCTCAAGCAGGCAGACTTGGTGGGGAGGGAGAACTCACTGGTCTTGGGCAGACTGGATGGCCCACAGGTAACAGCAGTTGCGGGGGTCGTTCTCTGGCTCCTGGAATGTGAAGGCATACACTGGCACCCTGCCGCCCTCCAGCTGGGAGTGATACCTGTGGCAGAACACAGCAGAGACAGTCAGAAAAAGCTATAACTGAAGGTTTACCATAGCCACCATGTCATCACTGGGCCGTCAACTCACTCCTTCTTGAGCGTCTTCATGTTCCAGAGTTGCAGGTATCCGTCGGAGAAGCCCACGGCCAGTTGGTTGGTGCGGGGGATGTACTGCAGAGCCGTGGCCCCTGTGCCCGTGGGGCTGCTCAGCTGCAGACAGAGATGTCTCCCCTGACGCGTCTCCTGCTCACGTAGCCGGGGGATCTCAGCTAGGGACTTACTCACAACCTCCAGATCTGGAGAGGACAGAGGAGGGTGTGGGTTAGAGAGGGGGGGGGGGGAAACACACACACTCATCAAACTCTCAATCTTGAGAGGAACTGTGGGCCAGAAAAGTTGTCTGTGTTAGGTTAAAACACACACACACGCTGACCTGAGGCCTCCAGCTCACTCTGGCTGCAGGAGAGGTCATCCAGACACAGGTCCATTAGGAGGACATGTCCCAGGTCCGTGACCACCGCTGCCACGCCAAAGAACCAGCGCAGGCTCTGGTGGAGGTGCTGTGTGCTGGCACTGGCCCCGCCATAGCTCACCAGGGGCTCGATGGCCCTGATCTGCCAATCATCAGTTTGTCAGTCAGTCCATATCACAATCAATCAAATCAACCAGTTGATGCAAGCGACAGTAGTAGATGGTGAGAGCGCACTCACCCTGCCCGGTATGACTACGGCTTTGACCACTCGGGAGATACCCAGGTCATAGAGACAGAGCATGCTTCCCTGTGCCTCCTCAAGGCCCACCAGCAGCCCGGTCCTTTTCAGCCAGCAGAAGTCCCTGGCTGCCAGCACGCTGGGAGGGTGCTCTCCATCGCCACAGAAGCAGTAGGCGGACAGGCGCTCACCCGTCACCGCATGGACCACCTCCAGCTGGGGCCCACAGGCGAGCCAAGCTAGCCCGCTACGACCTTCGTCCAGGGAGGGAGGCACATCATGAGGTAGGGAAAAGGGAGCAGTTAGGCCTAATAGTTCATGGTGGTTTATTGTAAAACCTCTCCTCTGAGAAGGGATTGTTTGAGATGTATTTCGTTGTTTTAAGACTGAAGAATGCAAAGCTTCCCTCCTGCAAACAACATATGCTGGGACGGTATGGGCAGTTGGCAGACATATGCTGCCCCCCCCCCCATATCAGTTGAAATGAGAAAATAAAGAAAAACCTAAATGCATTGGGTTGTTTGTGAGAGATGGCCGCCGTGCATACACACTGACTTACCAACAGTGAACTTCCCATGAAGCACAGAGTCCAGGGTGATCTCATCCTCACCCAGAGCATCTACAGTCACCCCCGGGAAACGCAGCAGGCTGCTGGTGACCTGGGCAGCCAGGTCACGCATGTTCACTACACACAAAACATGACATTGCACTGCATTATGTACAAAACAGACATTGCATTACTTGTGATTCTTCCAAACTTCAGGTTTGAGGCACATATGCATGCGAAAACCTACACTGTTACCTTGTTGCTTCGCAATTCCATAGTCACAGAACATTGCTGAGACTCAGATTTTCACTTTAAAAATGGCAAACAAAAACAAATGATTCTAAAGTTAAACAATCCATACAATTATGCACAATGACTACTTTTAACTTCCACTGAAAATGTTACAAAAACACATTTACTTCAACAGTGCAGAAGCAAAGTTTGGTAACAGAATGACAGCACCATGCACAGCAACTAAGCTCAAATCAGACCATAAGAAAACAGTTCCTCTCTAAGCCTCCACCAGGTTTTGCCTTTGGGGCTATGAGGGGACTCAAAGGAGACAAAAGAGGTATTTATGCTGTGTTATGGTTCCCAGTTGTCAGCAGTTTGGCTCTGGGCCTGCTGGCATAAAAGCTGCAGGCGTGTTTGTGTGCATGTCCTTCTCTTGTTGCTGTGCAAAGCATTGACAGATGATTATCTAGTAGGCCATTACCATATTACCAGTAGCGGCCTAAACAACTGACACAATCACATAAATAAACAGTATCATGAGAAGTTATATAATTATCGGAAAGCCCATACGTTGCATGTTGCTCTGTGTGTTTACCATGTTAAAACTGCGTTACTGTTTACCCACTTGATTCCCAATGAAGAGTGCATGGTCCACAAGATAACACCATCTTAGAGAGCCTTGTATAGATAGATGTACATTAAAGGGTAACGTTAAGTATTGAACACTTGTCAGGCAGACATCACGACTACAGCTTTCTGTGCCACTGTATGAGTTTGGTCCAGTATGAGCAAAACACCATATAGAGTTAGTGTCATAACTTCTTTCACCAATTGATTACATTGACTAGCCTCAGAATTTCACCTAACATGCCATAGTGTCATGCATACCGCAATGAATCATGCAAAATACCACCCCTTTCACAAGCAAGTAGCCTAGCTAGCTAATTTAAAAGAAACCGAGACTACTCCCGCGCAGATTGACTAGGCGTGGTACGGTTAGATGCAGAGTATTGGGGTAGCTAGTCGAGTACCGTCTGACATCTAAATAACCCCAAAACAAAGTAGATATAAAATGTAATCTACTAACATGCTCTTACCTAGATTAACGAGCAACTCAGAGATTTTAAAATATAGTTAGCTAGCTAATGTAAAACGTAATTGGTTACCTGTGTGTCGGTATCACTAGCACACCTTGCCTACACTAACGTGTTCAAAACAATGTCCTACTGACAGTAACTAGCTAGGCTAAATGCCGAAATGCAGAACCATGTAAATTACTTCATTTTAGAAGTGACGTTATACATGGCTGTCGATCTAAACATTTGTGATGTAACAATGTAACGTTAAACTAGCTAGCTAAACCAAGGCAAGGGGAAATGACACCATTGACTTCTGATTTGAGCTAACGAACTTTACAAGCTTAACGTTAACTAGCCGTCTCTCGGACATATAGTTCATTCTGACACCACGATGTCAGTTTTCTTACTAGCCAGCTAACTTAACATCTTAGTTAACTAACTAGTATAGTTCGTTGACAGTGACTTTGGGGATTGTAGCGAACAGTAATTACAAGTAACTGCATCGTTGACTTAATCGTTGACTTAACTAGCTAGCTAACGTGAGTTACCTAATATATAATCGGCCTTGCTAGCTAGACTGCAGTAAACTAGGTACGCTAGCTAGCTAACTCCTATATGCTGTGCGCTAGTTACAAGTCTTGCTACATATTGGTAAATAACCGGTGTTATGCTTACGTTACCATCCTGTAAATACCCCGTAACGTTGTTAGACATAGTTAAATCATAGCAACGTGTGAGGCGGGTGAATCAAAACCTCGCATGAGGTAGCATTATGCTAAAATTAACCGCCTAGCTAGCAAGCTAACGTATCTAAATAGTTAGCCAACTTTGGGTACAACTGCTCCGGTGTGCTTAACGGAAGCTAATCCGCCCATTCTTCCAACTGGTAGCATTGTTAGAGTAACTACCTAAAGGCAACAAACGTTATAACCTTAGCTTACTTACTATACGTTACCTGATGTTGACCGTCGCACTACCAACGACGTTAGTAGTTAATCAAATGTGATATATTTTCCGTTGGGACTCTTCCTCGGCCCTGTCATAATAATCCGATTTTCTTGTAAACACTTGTTTTTTTTAGGACAACTGTCGAAAACCCACAAATGTTTAAGTATGAAGGACCGTGTCTACTGAATTAGTTTCACTCGCTACGAGATATCTGCCCACTTGCTGGAGTTCAACGCAGGCGCCATTTCCATGTAGATCTAGCTACTGCGCATCACTTGCTTCACAAAATCACGCAAACGTCAAAGGGCCAGAAATAAACATCGCGAGAAAGTAAACTTTTTTTTTCTTTCTTCTGCGTGAGGCAGTTTACACTCTTTCGAATATATATTAATTATTTTCTCTTTCTTTGTTATGTTGTATTGGATGTATTCAATCATTTTGAATTGATCTCTATGTGGATTTTTTGTTTATTTGTGGATTTGACATATCATCCTCATAGGATTAGGTTACATACTGTAGTTTCAGTAGTGCAGTAAATGCATGGGTGGATTTAGTGATTTGGAAGCCACTGGAGTAACTCCCTGTCAGAAATACTGTGATTAGCAGGGTTCCCCAACTGATGCCCCGTGGGCCAAATCCCACCAGCAATAGTATTTGGCCCCCAAAGCCCCAAAATTATGACCAGAGATGCAAAATCTCCCAAATGCAATGTCCCAAGAAGGAAGTTACCCTACCTAATAATAATAATGCAAAAGTTACATTTAACGTCATGAGGAGAGAATGCAGGACTATTGTTATTTTTTATTTCACCTTTATTTAACCAGGTAGGCCAGTTGAGAACCAGTTTTCACTTACAACTGCGACCTGGCCAATATAAAGCAAAACGTCAAAAACAACAAAAACAACTAATAAAGCAGGCAGTGGACCATTTTGTGGTGCTGAAACGTAACGCTGCAATGCAATCAATAGGATGTGCTGAAAATATAGCTAACTTGTTATGCAAGTCTTGCACAGCAACAGATGAACACCTACACCAGTCGAGTAATTCATTTAAACAATCATTTTAATTTGACTTTACAAGAGGGCTATATAAAATAACTTAACTGGCTGATGTAGGCGATGAGACTTAACAGCATCTTTCACAATAACAAAAATGTATGGCCTAATAGCATAAGGGCTCAGGGCCAGACCCAGATGCAGACACGGGAGGCAGATGGTTTGAGTGTTTGACATGTATTACATTCAAAAAGGGTAGGCAAGAGAAGGGTCGTGGACAGGCAAAAGGTCAAAGCCAGTTCAGATTCCAGGAGCTACAGTGTGGCAGGCAGGCTTGAGGTCAGGGCAGGCAGAATGGTTAGGCAGGCGGGTACAGAGTCCAGAAAACAGGCAAGGGTCAAAACTGTGAGGACAAGCAAAAGAGAGAATAGCCCGGTTTCTGGCAGGGGGTATGCGATACCATATCCTCAATTCACGGGGTTGCATTCCCTTTAGACCCGGAGGTCTGTCTACTGGGTAACTTTACTAACACCAATCTTAGGCAAAGCCATACTATAAAGCTAACAGAAATATTGCTAGCGATTGCCAAGAAATGTATTGCCTTGAAATGGAAATTGGATTCCTCCCTGCCAGTTCGGAAGTTAATAGTTGTCTCCCTTTGGAGAAAATCACTTACTGCTTGAGGAATAAGTTAAAGACATTTTACAGAATTTGTCAACCTTTTGACTATATGGAGAATCTCCCCCCACATCTCATTGATTGAATCTATATATAATCCTCACATAATGTTTCACACGTAATGTATATTATGTAGCCTACGGCAGGTGATCCAATGTCTCGTTATTTTTTATTTTTTTAAATTGTTTTTATTTTTTAAATATTTTTTATTATTGTATGTTTGTTTATATAACTATAATTATAATTTATTTTTGTTACGTTCGTCTGTTACTGTCACTTTGTCCTATCGTTGTCTGATATCTTTTCACTTTTGTTTTGAATGTTCTTAATTGGAAAATGCAAAAATAAAATATTTTTTTTAAATTTAAAAAGAGAGAATAGCAAAAGCAGGAGACCGGGAAAAACACGCTGGTTGATTTGAAACAGACAAGACGAACTGGCACAGACAGACAGGAAACACAGGGATAAATACACCAAGGGAAATAAGCGACACTTGGAGGGGGTGGAGACAATCACAAGGACAGGTGAAACAGATCAGGGCGTGACAAATAGAAGTGGGATTTCTTTTACATGGCCATTATATGGACATACAATTGCAACTGGCCAAAAATGTAGCATTCTTCAAAAAAGACTAATTTAAACAAAAAAAGGTCATGTCTGTGTCTGAATGTCTGTATCGGGATAGCCTGCTGTTGTCAGCTTGAGACCTAAATATCCTTGGATAAGCACTCACAACAATGTTATTATTTACTCTATATAGTCATATAGGCAGTGGCAGATTTAGGTATAGGTGACATGGGCAGCCGGGGGCGGCAGAGGGCGCCAGCACAAAAATAATCGGAATGGTGACATTTGAGCAATCCGTTTTCTATCCTCATTTGCACCTCACATATAGTATATAATGTCACAGTGTGTGACTGTGAGTCAATTACCCTCGGAGTTGGCGCCCTGATTCTAGTTTGTGAGCGAGGCAGCCTGGGAAGGTCTCCCACTCAGAAGTATGAGATGGGGAGGGGGATTGGATTAGCTTGACCTCAGGTCTCCGCACTGGAAGCCTGAGGTATGGGGAGCGGGGGAATCTATCAAATAGTGCACCTCTAACTTTGTACAGTAGTAATGCAATTAGCACTGTACAAAGTTCGTAGTGTGACTGATTTGACCGAAATGAATAATTAATGTATGTGTGTGTAAAATATAGGCAAGCAATAAACATTTCAGAACAACTACTAGTCGAATAAGACATGGGAGAGATGACGAATTTTGGCAAAGATATTTATTTATAGACTAATACACTTGGAACAAATAGCCAAACCGAAAACTGCAGACATTACTAGTGCCTCCCCCATAATCAAACTGCCATAAAAAATTTAAATGCAACCTAACGTGATCATCGACAGCTGCATTGAAGGACACAAACAGAAAATGCTTTCTGCTACTGAGATCTGTGAAATGTAGGCTAAACTGACAACGGAGAGAAGAAATCTCAACTAGCAAGCAAGTCACAGCAATGAAGAATTGAGTGCGTGTGCGTTCACCCGAAGGGGAGGAGATACTTCTTGCATGTGGGAGCCAGTGTTGACAATTTAGCGACGTTGTCGCTATATTTAGCGAGTATTCAGACCCCTCTAGCAACACATTTTCAAAAAAGCGACAAGCGACAAATTTAGCGACTTTTTCTGGTGTTATTGGAGACCTTTGGAGACTCTGACGTGAAAGCACGTATTGTTCTTACTCTTCTCATCGAGCAGCGGGTGCTACCGTGGCCCCACCCCAGTCCCAAAGCACTCACAGGGGGGCCCCACCCCCATTCCAAAGCACTCACAGGTGGGCCCCACCCCCGTCCCAAGGCACTCACAGGCGGGCCCCACCCCCGTCCCAAGGCACTCACAGGTGGGCCCCACCCCAGTCCCAGATCACTCACAGGGGGCCCCACCCGCATTCCAAAGCACTCACAGGCGGGCTCCACCCCCCGTCCCAAAGCAGTCACAGGCGGGCCCCAACCCTGTCCCAAAGCACTCACAGGCGGGCCCCAACCCGTCCCAAAGCACTCACAGGCCCTGTCCTCGCAAATGAACTGCGCATGCGGGAAGCCGCTGCTGGCTGATACGTGATTAAAAAACAATTAACCTCAATTAGAGCCAGACCAGTTACCAAAATTTTCTCACATTACCTTTGACAATTTTTTCTATTGCCTCTTTTTTTCCCATTTAGATTGTTAACATAGATTGTATACAAAAAAAATGTAAAAAATGTTATGGTTAAAAATGTTCATGTTTTACTGTGACTTGTTGTAAGCTCCTAAGTGGACCAAAAGGTTAAAAACCAAACCAAATTAAGAAAACTAAACTAAAAAACAAACTAAAAAAACTAAAAAACGAAGTAACTCCGCCAGAGTGTCTCTTTGGGGTCACTTTTGCCGGTCCCAAGCCCGGATAAAGGAGGAGGTTTGGAATTGTGACATAAAAAAAACAAGAATAGACAGAAGAAAGTTAATTTGTAGTTCTAAACATATTTAGTTATTTTTACTCACTTTTTTGTCTCTCCCACGAAGTTCGTGTCCATCATAATTCCATGCACATGGCCAATTATGCAAATTAGGCGAAGAAGTCATTTAGCGACTTTTAGAACAGCCAATAGCTACTATCCATACTGAGGAGTTGGCAACACTGGTGGGAGCTTTTTGGCACAACTACTGTTCCTGTCGTGAGTCCATATTGCGTTCATAGAGGAAAATTAGAACATTGTTAGCACATAAAATGCAAATTTCTTTATTGTGCTGTATATTGTGCATGCCACCCAAAACACACACAACGATTCCGCACTCCTGAGCCCATCCTTGATTTGGATCAATGTTTGGAATTCAATCAGCACAGTTTGAATTGCGGTCTCATGCATCGAGGGTATCGTTTTCTTAGCACGGGAGGATAATTCTCAATCTGGGCGGATTTGTGAGAGGATCACGTACAAACGCAATGATATCATTAGGCATGCTGTAGTTTTCAAATCTGGTGGAGAAATTGTCCCTCAGCTGCTTGATGAAATATTCCATCACCTCTGTGACAACGCTGCAGCCTCGTCCCTCTGCCTCTCGTTTCTTCAGTGTGCTGAAGCAGGAGCCTTCCAGATCAGATCAGATCAAGTCCAAATCAAATCAAATCAACAAATCAAGCTTCCTAGTAAAAGCTTCACGTTATTCCCACCATGTCCACCACTGTTTTCCCTCATCATTGTAACTGGAGATTTAACCCATTTAAGTAACAGAATATGTCAGCCAAAAAAAGCAGTATGTAGCTTGCAGTTAACGTGTCAATGTTTCTGCGTGGCCTATGTCTGGGGCGGGAAGGCCACTTTGAAAGTTCAATGCTTAGATTCATAATGATGTCTGAGATTTAATTATTTTCAAACAGCGACATGTTCATTGCAAATAAGACACTGGCTTTGGGAAAAGATGGTAAGAAGAACACATATCTCTCTGTACATCCTTCCCGGAAACGTTTTCATTATCCACCTTTCTTTTGATACTTTTTGAGATCGACATGTACTCTTTCTATCAAGCTAACTGTTCTGAACGAACGTTGAAATTAAACAAGTAGTGTAGCCTACAGTAGCCTACGTAGACCTCTTTTTCCCCACCAATCAACGATTAGAAAAATAGACAAAATAATAATTGAAAAGAGACATGGTGATTTTATGAGCGTAATAAGATCGAAAGTATTATGTTATTGTCACTAAATGTATTATGTACTCATCAGATGTGTTCAAAATGATGTTCAATTTACAGTGTAGGACAATTCATTGTGTTAATATTATATACTAATTCATTTATGGTCCGCTGACTATGAGCTCCGAAAAAAATTGGCCCGAGGCCAAACCTAGTTGGCAAACCTGGATTAGAAGCTTTTGCAGGAGGCCCTGTGCCAATGGGAGGTCAGGGTTTAGGGGTCATAAGGCGTGAGAGCGGAGTTACAGACATGAAGATACATTACAACTTGAACCACAGAGTAAGGATACCTTCAAACCACACATGTCCAACGAGGCTGTTTGGTGAGGAAAAATGCTGTTTTACGTTTTTAATTGGTTGATGGATAGTCTTTGAAACTTTTTTGATAGACAGCACAACACAAGCCCCCACCCCCCATTGAAAACCATTGAGTTGCTGCGTCTTTTACGCATCCATTTGTCTGATTGGACCCTTATATTAGTCAATCAACAATGTAAATGTTAACTCTTGCTTTCTCTTTCAAGAGCATTCAGTACCTTTATCCATCTCTCTACAGGTGCTACAGAGACAGAATATTCCAAGGACCTCCAGAGCCTTCAGACCAACTACCTGCAATTTCTCCAGAACACAGAAAAGTAAGCACTGCTGCTGATATACTTTCACTATGGCGGTCTGTCTGATTACATTTTTATTTAACTAGTCAAGTCAGTTAACTTCTTCGAGATAGGGGGCGCTCTTTTCATTTTTGGATAAAAAACGTTCCCGTTTTAAACAAGATATTTTGTCACGAAAAGATGCTCGACTATGCATGTAATTGACAGCTTTGGAAAGAAAAAGCTCTGACGTTTCCAAAACTGCAAAGATATTATCTGTGAGTGCCCCAGAACTAATGCTACAGGCGAAACCAAGATGAAATTTCATACAGGAAATGCCCCAGATTCTGAAGGCGCTGTGTTCCAATGTCTCCTTATATGGCTGTGAATGCGCCAGGAATGAGCCTGCACTTTCTGTCGTTTCCCCCAAGGTGTCTGCAGCATTGTGACGTATTTGTAGGCATATCATTGGAAGATTGACCATAAGAGACTACATTTACCAGGTGTCCGCCCGGTGTCCTGCGTCGAAATTATTGCGTAATCTCCAGGTCCATGCGCATTCCATTTCTTCAGAGGAGAAACCAAACTGCGACAAATTATTTATCATCGATAGATATGTGAAAAACACCTTGAGGATTGATTCTAAACAACGTTTGCCATGTTTCTGTCGATATTATGGAGTTAATTTGGAAAAAAAGTTTGCGTTGTAATGACTTAATTTTCGGGTTTTTTCTTACCCAAACGCGATGAACAAAACGGAGCGATTTGTCCTACACAAATAATATTTTTGGAAAAACTGAACATTTGCTATCTAACTGAGAGTCTCCTCATTAAAAACATCTGAAGTTCTTCAAAGGTAAATTATTTTATTTGAATCCTTTTCTTGTTTTTGTGAAAATGTTTTGCGTGCTGAATGCCAGGCTTAATGCTATGCTCGGCTATCAATACTCTTACACAAATGCTTGTTTAGCTATGGTTCAAAAGCATATTTTGAAAATCTGAGATGACAGTGTTGTTAACAAAAGGCTAAGCTTGAGAGCAAATATATTTATTTCATTTCATTTGCGATTTTCATGAATAGTTAACGTTGCGTTATGGTAATGAGCTTGAGGCTATGAATAGGATCCCGGATACGGGATTGCTCGTCGCAACATTAAGAACAAATTCTTATTTACAATGACAGCCTACTTCTAAAGCCTCCCAGGCCAAACCCTCCCCTAACCCAGACGATGCTGGGCCAATTGTGCGCCGCCCTATGGGACTCCCAATCACGGCCGGTTGTAAGACAGCCCGGGATTGAACCCAGGTCTGTAGTGATGCCTTAGACAGCTGCGCTACTCAGGAGGCGACATATAGCATATTATAAACCGGGTGGTTCTGTGAAGGAACAAGTAAGCTTAATGACAATTGTGTTAGACAACTGTACTGTGTGCTTTAAAGCTATTATCCCAGTTGAAGGGCAGTATGAAACGTGGCAATCCCACATGTCCTATACATTGAAGGGGGGCTATCACTTGGATGCCAATATGTATGTCTTTTATTATGGATAAGCTTGCCAAGAAAACTCAGAGGAGAGTGCTGATCTGAAACAGATGTCCCTTGCCTACATAAGCTAAAATGTCTAACAGAGAGTCCAATGCTGGCGGGGGTCCAGAAAAGGTCTCCTCTGTGCAGGTCACTATTGAATAAACTCTGGGTGAATGCTTAATAGTTGTCGACTACAAGAGCTGATTTTTCTACAGCAGTTCGAGCCCAGAATACTGATTAGCTGACAGCCGTGGTATATCAGACCGTATACCAGGGGTATGACAAAACATTTTTACTGCTCTAATTACGTTGGTAACCTGTGTCATGATGTGGCCCTTTCAGGGTGTAGATTGTGGCTCCCACCACATTGGCTACACGGCTGGAAATGTTTAAACTCTTGAGACTATTGATCCCTACAGAATAAGTGCAATCTTAGAGGTATAATTACTAGTTTGCAGCTGGAAATGATGTAAAACTAGGATGAGAATACAGACAACCGCCAAAGCACCTATCTATGAGAACATTTCTGAATGGTACTCTGAAGTATACATTCTAGCCATGTACAACCAGAAAGACTTTGTGACTTGAATGAAAGTTAACCAGAGACTCTGATGAACCCTACAGGACGATCGAGGATTCCAACAGAGAAGACAACAATGACATACGGGCGTAAATATATATACATTGCAATTATTCTCGAATGAGCGCCCGTTCATGTCAAAAGGATGAGCATTTCAATTAATATCATTCTAAACTGTGTAGTGAATCCATGTTTCCTTTCCCTCTCTTTCTCAGTCCACACCCCCTTCCCTTTGTCTACCAAGCCGTTATACGAGGGACTTTTTCATCATTGTTAGTAACCAATATCTACTGTTTGTTTTGATGTATTTCTGTGATTATTTAGTTAGTTAGTAAATACATAATTAAGGCAATTTGTATATTGCTGATTCATAATTTATGCTAGAGTTCGTGTAGATAACCAAGAATTTTACAACATTCAGATGAGACTGATAGAAGGTAAAGAATAATTAATGATTGACTGCTGTTGATATAAAATATCTTTGTTTTGTCTTTGTTTTAGTATGGTCAGGGCGTGAGTTGGGGTGGGTAGTCTATGTTCTTTTTTCTATGTTGTGTTTGTGTTTGGCCTGGTACGGTTCTCAATCAGAGGCAGGTGTCGTGTGTTGTCTCTGATTGAGAATCATACTTAGGTAGTCTTTTCCCACCTGTGTTTTGGTGGGTGGTTATTTTCTACTTCAGTGTTTGGTCCACACGGTACTGTTTCGGTTGAGTTATTTCACGGCATTGTTTGTTTCAGTGTTCACCTTTCTTCTTAAAAATCAAGATGAACACTTACCACGCTGCGCTTTGGTCCTCTCCTTCATACGACGACTGTTACAGAAACACCCACCACCAAAGGACCAAGCAGCGTGGTGACGAGAGGCAACGATACTTGGAGAACTGGACTTGGGAGGAGATTCTGGACGGCAAGGGACCCTGGGCACAGGCCGGATAATATCGCCGCCCCAAGGCTGAGCTGGAGGCAGCAAAAGCCGGAGAGGCGGCGGAATGAGGAGTCAGTGCGGCTGGAAGCCCGAGAGGCAGCCCCAAAAATGTATTGGGGGATAGTGTTGTTTTGTTTTAGTATGGTCAGGGTGTGAGTTGGGGTGGGTAGTCTATGTTCTTTTTTTCTATGTTGTGTTTATGTGTTTGGCCTGGTATGGTTCTCAATCAGAGGCAGGTGTCGTTCGTTGTCTCTGATTGAGAATCATACTTAGGTAGCCTTTTCCCACCTGTGTTTTTATGGGTGGTTATTTTCCACTTCAGTGTTTTCACCATTCGGGACTGTTTCGGTTTTCATTTTGATTCTCTTGCTCTTGTATTAATTTCTCATTAAAAGACATTATGGATACGTACCACGCTGCATTTTGGTCCTCCTCTCCTTCCACCGAAGTCAACCGTTACAGTCTCATACCTAGGGTGAATATATTTGTATTCATGTATATAAGACATCACACAGGTATGCCAAGTGAATATGCTGATATAATCTATATAATGAATGTACTTAATATGACTATAGCCTGGTGGGTGCTGATATAATCTATATAATGAATGTACTTAATATGACTATAGCCTGGTGGGTGCTGATATAATCTATATAATGAATGCACTTAATATGACTATAGCCTGGTGGGTGCTGATATAATCTATATAATGAATGCACTTAATATGACTATAGCCTGGTGGGTGCTGATATAATCTATATAATGAATGTACTTAATATGACTATAGCCTGGTGGGTGCTGATATAATCTATATAATGAATGCACTTAATATGACTATAGCCTGGTGGGTGCTGATATAATCTATATAATGAATGTACTTAATATGACTATAGCCTGGTGGGTGCTGATATAATCTATATAATGAATGTACTTGTGACTGCAGCCTGGTGGGTGCTGATATAATCTATATAATGAATGTACTTAATATGACTATAGCCTGGTGGGTGCTGATATAATCTATATAATGAATGTACTTAATATGACTATAGCCTGGTGGGTGCTGATATAATCTATATAATGAATGTACTTAATATGACTATAGCCTGGTGGGTGCTGATATAATCTATATAATGAATGTACTTGTGACTATAGCCTGGTGGGTGCTGATATAATCTATATAATGAATGTACTTAATATGACTATAGCCTGGTGGGTGCTGATATAATCTATATAATGAATGTACTTGTGACTATAGCCTGGTGGGTGCTGATATAATCTATATAATGAATGTACTTAATATGACTATAGCCTGGTGGGTGCTGATATAATCTATATAATGAATGTACTTGTGACTGCAGCCTGGTGGGTGCTGATATAATCTATATAATGAATGTACTTGTGACTGCAGCCTGGTAAAGGCCCCTATTATTATTTTTTACCAAACTGTCACAGTTGCGCCACCAATATAATCAGTTCAATGATTTGTAGAGTGTTAAATTATTTGTAGAGGTGGGAAAATGCCCACCTCAAACAACAGTGGCGCGAAGCCAAAAATAGTTGATCATTAACATAAAGAGGAGTAACTATGTATGTGATGTAAGGATGGAAACTGTATACAAGGAATGTATTCATATGTCACAAGTTTGCGACTTTTGTTAAATCTTTCACACATCATGATACAAGCTCGCAAAATTAAATTACGCATTTGCGAAACGTACTTGCAACCACGAATCTCAATGTGCGACCACGAAATAAAAAATAAACTCACTTAGTTCTGTCAGCATTATAATCCCATAGACATTCAGCCTCTTGCAAATTGAAGAGAAAATTATAAAAACTCAGAGAGACGAAAGATACGTTATTTTATGTTTTTGTCTTGGTCAATTCTTCGGGGAAGCCTGGCCTCCCTTGGCGTCCATGAATACACGCCACTGCCGCAGTGGGCTATAATTTTGTTCAAGGGCTATATCGGGATTTGCTTTCGGACCAACAGTCACCCATCCACCTGTGTTTCGTGGGTGTTTATTTTCTGTTTTATGTGTCATCACTAGACAGGACTGTTTCGTTTGTTCGTTCTTCCTAGTTGTTATTTTGTTTAGTGTTCAGGTTTGATTATATTATAAATCATGAACACTTACCACGCTGCACCTTGGTTCTCACCTTATTCAATCCAGAAAAATGCATGTCAAAAATGTTATGAATTGATTTGCATTTTAATGAGGGAAATAAGTATTTGACTCTCTCTCAATCAGAAAGATTTCTGGCTCCCAGGTGTCTTTTATATAGGTAACGAGCTGAGATTAGGAGCACACTCTTAAAGGGAGTGCTCCTAATCTCAGTTTGTTACCTGTATGAAAGACACCTGTCCACAGAAGCAATCGTTCAGATTCCAAACTCTCCACCATGGCCAAGACCAAAGAGCTCTCCAAGGATGTCAGGGACAAGATTGTAGACCTACACAAGGCTGGAATGGGCTACAAGACCATTGCCAAGCAGCTTGGTGAGAAGGTGACAACAGTTGGTGCAATTATTCGCAAATGGAAGAAACACAAAAGAACTGTCAATCTCCCTTGGCCTGGGACTCCATGCAAGATCTCACCTCGTGGAGTTGCAATGATCATGAGAATGGTGAGGAATCAGCCCAGAACTACACGGGAGGATCTTGTCAATGATCTCAAGGTAGCTGGAACCATAGTCACCAAGAAAACAATTGGTAACACACTACGCCGTGAAGGACTGAAATCCTGCAACGCCCGCAAGGTCCCCTGCTCAAGAAAGCACATATACATGCCCGTCTGAAGTTGTCCTCTGAATCATTCAGATGTTCATTGGCAAACTGGGTGAAAGTGTTGTGGTCAGATGAGACCAAAATGGAGCTCTTTGGCATCAACTCAACTCGCCGTGTTTGGAGGAGGAGGAATGCTGCCTATGACCCCAAGAACACCATCCCCACCATCAAACATGGAGGTGGGAACATTATGCTTTGGGGGTGTTTTTCTGCTAAGGGGACAGGACAACTTCACCGCATCAAAGGGACGATGGACAGGGCCATGTACCGTCAAATCTTGGGTGAGAACCTCCTTCACCTCAGCCAGGGCATTGAAAATGGGTCGTGGATGGGTATTCCAGCATGACAATGACCCAAAACACACAGCCAAGGCAACAAAGGAGTCAAGAAGAAGCACATTAATAAGACATGCATTTTCATTTGCATTATACATGTATGTGTGTGTCATTATAGGCTTAAGGAAAGCCATTACATGATCCTGTAAGTACCCTTGAACATGCACCTGCATTAGGAGTGTCTATATATTTTTTTTAATCGTTGCTATGGTTACACCACCAACAGAATCTATGCCCTGAAGTCTGTGCCAATAAGAAACCAAGTAAAGATGGGTATAAACAAGTTAGAAGCAAGACAAAGAGGTAATGGTGGCTGAATACCAAAGGGTGTGGAGTGGATCATTTACATAAAGAGGAGTGACTATGTGTATGATGTAAGGATGAAACTGTATAAAAGGAGTGTGCCGAGACTTGGGAAGGCAGTTGCTCCATGGACCAGCTCGGCTTGTTACTTTGTAATAAAGTCTATACTGAATTCACAAGCTCCGGTATCTGAGAGATATTATTGAACTAATATTTCTACGACACCAGCTATCTAAATGTGTAGTAATCATGGCCGAATTACTGACCAGGCATGCAGGGCACATGTCCAGAGGCACTGACCTCCAAGGGGACCATTTTGTTAATCACTCTCACTCAGATATCATATTAACATGGCATAAGTCATGGCAAAATGTGTAGAAGTGAAAGAAAATAGCTGTAAAACTGTAGCCAAAAAAGGTGTTCTGTAAAGCAAACAAATGTGTTTACCGTTTTTTTTAACAGATCCCTCTGTAGGTATTAAATGATAGTTTTTAATCCTAGTGCTGAGTTAATGTGAGATAATCCCTCCCCGTTTCTTTCTGATAAACCGTTTCCGTTGCAAGACCTACTGACTACACCCCAAGCTGATTGTCAGGCAATCAGACTATGACACCTCTGGTTCACCATCTAAGATTAATGCCATACATTTGTTTGGCACATTTCACGTCACAAGCTCTACAAGCCAGAATTTTGATTTAAAATGATGTAACTTTTTGGGTGACCTGACCACATTAATCTGTTCTATGTGCGTTATTTTTTTCAGGTGCAGCTGACCAAATTCACGTAGCAATGGTAGTTAAAGGTCTATCTTTCTCATTGAAAGCAAGTATAAGATACGGTAGATCTGTTCTATGTACATTTCTATGCTTCCCTATGCGTAAGTTTGTTTTTGCGTCTTAACTCTAGGTTTTGTAAACCAACTTCAAACAAGTTGAAAGTAGAATATTTGTTGTTATTGAAAAGAGATTTCATAGCAGTTTAGATGGTACAATGATTCTCTACACCAGGTATTCCCAAACTGGGGAACACGCAATGCCATCGGGGTACGGAAAATAAAAATGTGATTCACATTTTCAAACAGTCAATTTATATTTTCCAATGGGGCTATACATTTGGTTGAGGTTTTTCTCTCGCCTGAGTAGCCCCGTTTCACTGCCAAAAATAAAATGAAACCATCTAGTGTTCAGCGAAATAACAACACAATGTCAAATACAGGTAGCCTAGTCAAACAACTAACATCCAATCACATTGACCGTTAGTCTCTAACGGTATGTAGCCAAACGTAGCTGCTGCTCATGTTGATATCTGTTCTGATGGTGCAAAAGCCATGACAGGGAGACATAGTGGAGAGGTAATGCGAGTGCAAGCAGTTGCTCCCGACGCCACTTGGGTACACTGCAGCATCCACCGAGAGGCTCTTGCTGCCAAGGGAATGCCTGACAGCTTGAAAGACGTTTTGGACATTACAGTGAAAATGGTTAACTTTGTTAGAGCAAGGCCCCTGAACTCTCAAGGATTTTCCTCACTATGCAATGATCTGGGTAGCGACCTTGTAGCGCTTTTACAACATACAGAAGTGCGCTGGTTATCAAGGGACAAAGTATTGACAAGTTATTTTCAATTGAGAGACAAGCTTAAAGTTTTCTTTACTGACCATAATTTTCACTTGTCTGACCGCTTGCATGCATTTCTCACACGACTGGCATATCTGTGTGATGTTTTTTCTCACCTGAATGATCTGAATCTAGGATTACAGGGACTCTCCGCAACTATAATCAATGTGCGGGACAAAATTGAGGCTATGATTAAGAAGTTGGAGCTCTTCTCTGTCTGCATTAACAAGGACAACACACAGGTCTTTCCATCATTGTATGATTTTTGTGTGTGCAAATGAACTTACGGACAATGTCAAATGTGATATAGCGAAGCACCTGAGTTAGCTGGGTGCGCAATTACGCAGGTACTTTCCAGAAATGGATGACATAAACAACTGGATTCGTTATCCCTTTCTTACCCTGCCTCCTGTCCACTTACTGATATCTGAACAAGAGAGCCTCATTGAAATTGCAACAAGCGGTTCTGTGAAAATTGAATTTAATCAGAAGCCACTGCCAGATTTCCAGATTGGGCTGCGCTCAGAGTATCCTGCTTTGGCAAATCGATGCCCTTTGCAACCAGTACCTATGTGAGAGTGGATTTTCGGCCCTCACTACCATGAAACTAAATACAGGCACAGACTGTGTGTGTGAAATGATTTAAGACTGAGACTCTCCAATACAACCCAACATTGCAGAGTTATGTGCATCCTTTTAAGCACACCCTTCTCATTAACTGTGGCGAGTTATTCACAATTTTCTATTAAACAAATAAGGTTTTATATGAAAGGTGGTTAAATAAAGAGCAAAATTATTGATTATTATTATATTATTATTTGTGCCCTGGTCCTATAAGAGCTCTTTGTCACTTCCCACATGTCGGGTTGTGACAAAAACTCACACTCATTCTTCCGTTTAATAAATGTATCGTATTGTGTGTGTGGAAGGCTTAAAATGATGGCAAAAAACAACATTTGAGAGTGCGCTGACCCTGGTGCTAGAGGGGGTACAGCTGACCCTGGTGCTAGAGGGGGTACAGCTGACCCTAGTGCTAGAGGGGGTACGCAGCTGGAGGTTGTTTGAAGGGGTACGGGACTATAAAGAGTTTGGGAACCACTGCTCTACACAATGCATCGCTTGTTTTGTCTAACTGAAGTTAGGGGAACTATTCATTGCAACCAGGAGATTTCAGACCGATTTTGGCATATTACAACTTAAGGTTTTGTTTTTTGCTTCTTTTGGTTTTGTACACTAGTTTTAAAAAGCTGTACATTAAAAAATAGATATACTTTAATTGATCTTTTATTTAATTAGACAAGTTAGTGGTTCAGATGGTGTAATAATTCTCTGGACCATGGCACGCTGTGGATTTTTGGCCACCCTCCCGTGATTCTGAACATGGCATTTTCATAGTCATGGCACGCTTTGTGTAAGAGATGTTGTAATTGGAAATATTACTAAAAAATAAATGTGAATTTTTCTCCAACCCACCTCTGATTCAGAATATATCAACTACATAGCATGCTTGGTTCAATAGCTTCTGACAAGACAAATATAAAACACATTTTACCTCAGTGATATGAATCTTAATGCTCTTCTAGCGCTTTGAATAGTTTGATTATACTTTCCTGTGGATATATTGTCATATTCTTACCTGCAACAGAACCAACCAGACGGACAACCGGTAAAGTATCATTTTATTCAGCATTCTGGCTTGTAGAGGTCGTGAGAGGAAACCTTCCTGATCGCTCATTTCTGCCTGACAGAGGTAAAAACAGTTTCAAGTTGGATATTCGCCTGTAGTTTTCCTTACAGGACTGTCAACATAGTGACAAATAAATGTTTTAAAATTTCAATGGCTCTTCAACCATTACACCTAAAACTTTCAAAACTGGTTCTAGTTAACCCGATGGAAGAGCCACATATTGCACACTTTTTGTCGATTTACATCTCGCACTGTTTTTGATTATTTATTGTATTTTTTTTTTATTCAATAGTGCCTTGGTTCATAATGTACACTCAGTGGCTCTACACATTGCACACCCTTTTGTTTGTCAATTTGTATCTCATGAGATCTTACGATAATTTTAATAATAAGTTTCAAATTTCAATAGCTCCTTAGTCATATGACCTACAACCCTCAATGTCACACTTTCTCCCTCTCCGGCACTCGAGGGCACCAGGCTGCCCATCATTAAACGCAGCAGCACTTGGACTCCCAAGTGGTGCAGTGGTCTAAGACACTGCATCTCAGCACTAGAGGTGTCACTACAGACAACCTGGTTCAAATCAAGACTATCACAACCGGCCGTGATTGGGTGGTGCACAATTGGCCCAGCGTCGTCCAAGTTTGGCTGGTGTAGGCTGTCATTGTAAATAAAAATTTGTTCATAACTGTCTTGCCTAGTTAAATAAAGGCAAAGAAATTGGACTCCTTCACTTTGTTGATTGCCCTCTATACATCTGTCTGTTCTCCAGTTTGATCCCAATGTCAGCATTAATGTTGTTTTGTTTCCCGTCCAAACGCAGTCGGTGTTTTGTTTCATGTCCGTTATTTATTAAATGTTTATCCCTGTACTTGCTTCTCGTCTCCCAGCATCTGTCCTTACACTCAAACTACTTTCAGAACATCCACTCACTAGCCTTATATATTGCACACCCCTTTGTTCGTCCATCCACAAGAGTCGTTGTCAGACCAGGCCTTTTGATATTTTATGTGTAAATAAACCCTTGCTGGTAAAGTGAGGACTCAGACACAAGGTTGGTTGACTTCAGTAGTCTTGGTTTTATTCGGTCAGGTAGAGAAGAACTATAGCCCCAGCAGGCAAACAGAACAAGGACAAAACCTGCCCCAACACACACGCATAAATCAGTGAAACACAGAGAAGCCACGTCACTCCATCTTTGTGTGTTTTGAACTCAAACAAGCACTGCTTTGTCAATCTCAGGTAAGTAATGTTGCTGCACATTCCTTAAAAACAGATCCAGCAAAACTGTTGGATTACTGGAATACTGCACATTATGGTTCACAAATGAAGAATTTCTGAAAACGTTCATAAGTGCTGATTCTCTTCAAACAAGGTTTCTGACGATGTGCTTGAAAACTAAACAGAGAAAGGACATAGAACTTACCGGAACATCCATAACAATGCAGTCAGGCTTTTTATTGAGAAAGAAAAACACAGGTACACACCAGCACGCATACGGGCATGGAACACACAACGCACGGGCATGAAACGCACGGGCATGAAACGCACAACACACAGGCATGGAACACACACCACACACAGGCATGGAACACCCACCACACACAGGCATGGAACACCCACCACACACAGGCATGGAACACCCACCACACACAGGCATGGAACACCCACCACACACAGGCATGGAACACCCACCACACACAGGCATGGAACACCCACCACACACAGGCATGGAACACCCACCACACACAGGCATGGAACACCCACCACACACAGGGGAGAAGAGGCATTTGTGTCCTACTCTACACAAACTGCACAACCACTGGCGAGTTTATTAAAGCCGAGGCGACATTATTTGACAATAAAGTAACGGTCTCTTAAAAGACTCTACAGTCCCAGTCAGACAGAGGGTGGTCCTTATCGGGCTATGCTGCAAAGGTAGAAGGAAGGACAAATCTAACCTTCAGCCTAAGTAAGATGTTGCTGACATAGCCAATTTTCTCTTTGCAGCATGACCATTAGTGAGAACACCAGTGGAGTGCCAATACTGATGGCCTGGGGTAAGGGGTCGGGTCAGAGGAGGTCACACATTATATAACAGAGAACTGGATGCCATGTTTGTTGAGGCGCTCCACCAGCGTGGTTCTGGAAAAAGCTGCTCCTGGGGTGTACACACCACCCCTAAAGAGAGACAGAACAGGAGAGAGGGAAAGAAAATGCATCAGATGTAATACAGTACCCTGGTTGTGTGTGTGTGCGTGTGTAACTCACTTCTTGGGGAGGGCTGTGGGTTCGTTCAGGATGGTGATGGCAGCCTGTACCATGGCGATGGGCGTGGCCACGTAGCCTGCCTCTGAAACAGGGAGAGACCCACCAGCGGCCGCAGGTTAGGTGGAGTAGGGGTTAATAAATAGTCCTTGGGTGTGTTTGTGTATTTAAGTACCTGGTCCTTGGACTAGCATGTTTGTGTATTTAAGTACCTGGTCCTTGGACTAGTGTGTTTGTGTATTTAAGTACCTGGTCCTTGGACTAGTGTGGATGTGTATTTAAGTACCAGGTCCTTGGACTAGTGTGTTTGTGTATTTAAGTACCTGGTCCTTGGACTAGTGTGTTTGTGTATTTAAGTACCAGGTCCTTGGACTAGTGTGGATGTGTATTTAAGTACCTGGTCCTTGGACTAGTGTGTTTGTGTATTTAAGTACCTGGTCCTTGGACTAGTGTGTTTGTGTATTTAAGTACCTGGTCCTTGGACTAGTGTGTTTGTGTATTTAAGTACCTGGTCCTTGGACTAGTGTGTTTGTGTATTTAAGTACCTGGTCCTTGGACTAGTGTGTTTGTGTATTTAAGTACCTGGTCCTTGGACTAGTGTGTTTGTGTATTTAAGTACCTGGTCCTTGGACTAGTGTGTTTGTGTATTTAAGTACCTGGTCCTTGGACTAGTGTGTTTGTGTATTTAAGTACCTGGTCCTTGGACTAGTGTGTTTGTGTATTTAAGTACCTGGTCCTTGGACTAGTGTGTTTGTGTATTTAAGTACCTGGTCCTTGGACTAGTGTGTTTGTGTATTTAAGTACCTGGTCCTTGGACTAGTGTGTTTGTGTATTTAAGTACCTGGTCCTTGGACTAGTGTGTTTGTGTATTTAAGTACCTGGTCCTTGGACTAGTGTGTTTGTGTATTTAAGTACCTTGTCCTTGGACTAGTGTGTTTGTGTATTTAAGTACCTGGTCCTTGGACTAGTGTGTTTGTGTATTTAAGTACCTGGTCCTTGGACTAGTGTGTTTGTGTATTTAAGTACCAGGTCCTTGGACTAGTGTGCGGATCTTAGCGTTGGGTCGTCCCTGGCTGGGGTCCTGTCCCTCAGTGTAGCCCTCTCCATAGAACGCAAACTGGAAGGATGAACCCTCCATCTGAGAGACACACAAACACACCAATCACTGACTAGGAGCACCAACCTCCAGTTGAGTGACAAACACACAAATCAATGTCAACTTCACAAACAAATTAAAGTTCAACATACCAGTAGATGTATATTGTTAAAATGTATGAGTAACATCTCTCAAGAGATGGATAAAACTGTACCTGCTTTCTGGTTGGTCCATCCTTGGAGAAGAAACCAAAGGAGAAAAACTCTGGAAACTAAATACAGAAGAGAAAGACAGAGAGAATGGAAGGTTTTAGGTTTTCCTTTCATGTGTGTCTATAACAATGTGTCTGTCAGTGTGTCCTAGTTCACCTTAATCAGCAGGTTTCGTCCAAAGTCGAATTTGACCAGGAACCAGAACATCATCCCGGCAAATAGCATCTTGGCGATGTTGGCCACACCTCCTACTCCTGCATATGCACCATACTGGACCTGGGGTCAGACAAAAGGTCAAACAGAAGTCTCTCCCAAACCAACCACTTGCCCCTACCAACTCGCCCGGAAGGGCCCTCCATTGTCACATGTTGCTAAGGATACTCAGAGGGTGACATCCAGAGTGGCGAGGGGATCAATAAACCAACGACTGGACACAATCCTTTATTTAAAAAATAAAACAGCATGAAATTCCCAGTTGTTTTACAAGATATAAAACAGTTAAACATTTAATTTGGGAGATATTTGATTTGTTACTTGTCAACCCTTGAAATCAGACAAACAAACATGAAATAATTAGGCACACCTCTCCATTCTTTAGTATTAAATTGCACAAACTCCAAACATATCATGGTGCACTTTCCACTTCCCACAACCTTGATGGCTGGCTGAAGTGACTATCGGAGGCTTAAATTAGCTCCTACACACCATGGGTGTCAAACTCATTTCACGGAGGGTTGAGTGTCTGTGTGTTTTAGTTTTTCCTTTCAATTAAGACCTAGACAACCAGGTGAGGGGAGTTCCTTACTAATTAGTGACCTTAATTCATCAATCAAGTACAGGGGAGGAGAAAACACGCAGACACTCGGCCCTCTGTGGAATGAGTTTGACACGTGCTCTACACCCTCAATTTTCACTCCTTAAGCTTTGGCATGGTTGTGCACAGTACGGAGGCTCGCGGGAACGTGCAAATGGATGGGCGAGGGGAAGGGGGTGATTTGGTATTTAGGTGAGGTTCTTAAACATGGACTTTTCCTCAACAGGCCCCATGTCTTATCCTTACAAATCTTACACATAAATAAGGCTTACATAAACAAAATGTACTCAATTATCCCTTGTAACAAAGTTTGTAGCACAGTATTCAGGTCATTACTCTGATATCCTATCCACACGAGCATTTATTAGGATACATTCCATTTCAAAACTAAGTTTGAACATTAGAACCACAACACAAAATGGCACTGGGCTCATGACAAGGAGAATACACATTGATCGGTGTCTGCGTGGATGTACTGTATTTGTGACCTACAGGTGTTTCCTGGTGTTCCTCCAGTAGAAAGCGTTGAGATCTCTTCACCACCGAGGGGTCGGCTCCCATGAACGGGACTGCATACTGCTGAACCTCATTACTATAGAACAGGGCACTCCTATTCACACAAACAAACGAAAGTAACGTTATCAAACATACACACACACACACACACATGCACGTGCAAACACACAAACACCCCTGTACCTGCGTTTGATCTTTGAGCCCACCACAGGGAGAGGTTTGTGTCCAAACTTCTTCCTGAGGCTCCGCAGCTTCCCGCTGTCAGCAAAACCATAGATGGCCGACTTCCATGTCCCGTCATTGATAGATCCACCCTGAGACAGAGAGGCAACCGAATATCAACAAACATTCTTTAATCAAGATTATTAGGTACAATGTTACACAAGGATGAAGCAGGGATGACAAGGATGAGGCCAGGGCAGTGTGAGGGTTTATGGGTAATGGAGTCTAACCTCAGGTCCTGTGCTGGCTGTCAGGAAGCTCTCCACAGCTGTAAGTGTCCCTGTAGCGAGAGATACACAAATGTGACACAACCACACATAAACAAACAGATAAAGTAAACCAACCTCAGGGACACAAACACACCTTTGAATTGTTCCCTGGTGTAGAGGACTCCCATGTCTGCAGGTATGGAGTCAAAGCCACAAGCCCCCACGATGTACACTCCCTTATCAGCTGCCTGGCTGTTGTAATTCAACTGCATACTCTCTAGGAACTACACACGCGCACACACACGCACGCACACACACGCACATTGGACTGTTGTGGTGGTAGAGCATGTGATTTTATTGATGTTGGGGAGAAAACAGGCAGGGTAAGCTGAAATATTTAAGAGGACAGCATGGTGTCCAGCAGCCTTCCCATTTAACTTAGTGGTGTGTGTGAGATATTGCTTCTACCTATCAAGTCCTGTCCGGTCTATGGGAGTGATAGGGTGTAGAGGGTTGATTAGGGGGTTGAGGCCTGGTGACTTTGTTGTTGCATTGTCTTACCTGGGGTTCTCCACAGATGTCAATGCAGTGTGCGCTGTTCTCCACGCATGCCTTCACCACAGGCTCACCCCAGAACCTGTACTACACAAACAGCATTATCATCTAAAATATGACACCTCACTAAGGTGCTTATGTTACTACAGCAAAAACTCAATCATTTTATATATATACACACACACACAAACACATATACAGTGGGAGAACAAGTATTTGATAACCTGCAAAATCGGGAGTTTTTCCTACTTACAAAGCATGTAGAGGTCTGTAATTTTTTTATCATAGGTACACTTCAACTGTGAGAGATGGAATCTAAAACAAAAATCCAGAAAATCACATTGTATGATTTTTAAGTAATTAATTAGCATTTTATTGCATGAAAAAAAAGTATTTGATACATCAGAAAAGCAGAACTTCATATTTGGTACAGAAACCTTTGTTGGCAATTACAGAGATCATACGTTTCCTGTAGTTCTTGACCAGGTTTGCACACACAGCAGCAGGGATTTTGGCCCACTCCTCCATACAGACCTTCTCCAAATAATTCAGGTTTCGGGGCTGTCGCTAGGCAATACAGACTTTCAGTTCCCTCCAAAGATGTTCTATTGGGTTCAGGTCTGGAGACTGGCTAGGCCACTCCAGGACCTTGAGATGCTTCTTACGGAGCCACTCCTTAGTTGCCCTGGCTGTGTGTTTTGGGTCGTTGTCATGCTGGAAGACCCAGCCACAACCCATCTTCAATGCTCTTACTGAGGGAAGGAGGTTGTTGGCCAAAATTTCACGATACATGGCCCCATCCATCCTCCCCTCAATACGGTGCAGTCGTCCTGTCCCCTTTGCAGAAAAGCATCCCCAAAGAATGATGTTTCCACTTCCATGCTTCACGGTTGGGATGGTAATCTTGGGGTTGTACTCATCCTTCTTTTTCCTCGGCGAGTGGAGTTTAGACCAAAAAGCTCTATTTGTCTCATCGAACCACATGACCTTCTCCCAGTTCTCCTCTGGATCATCCAGATGGTCATTGGCAAACTTCAGATGGGCCTGGACATGCGCTGGCTTGAGCAGGGGGACCTTGCATGCGTTGCAGGATTTTAATCCATGACGGCATAGTGTGTTACTAATGGTTCTCTTTGAGACTGTGGTCCCAGCTCTCTTCAGGTCATTGACCAGGTCCTGCCGAGTAGTTCTGGGCTGATCCCTCACCTTCCTCATGATCATTGATGCCCCACTAGGTGAGATCTTGCATGGAGCTCCAGACCGAGGGTGATTGACCGTCATCTGGACCTTCTTCCATTTTCTAATAATTGCACCAAAAGTTGTTGCCTTCTCACCAAGTTGCTTGCCTATTGTCCTGTAGCCCATCCCAGCCTTGTGCAGGTCTACAATTTAACCCTGATGTCCTTACACAGCTCTCTGGTCTTGGCCATTGTGGAGAGGTTGGAGTCTGTTTGATTGAGTGTGTGGATAGGTGTCTTTTATACAGGTAACGGGTTCAAACAGGTGCAGTTAATACAGGTAATGAGTGGAGAACAGGAGGGCTTCTTAAAGAAAAACTAACAGGTCTGTGAGAGCCGGAATTCTTACTGGTTGGTAGGTGATCAATAACTTATGTCATGCAATAAAATGCAAATTAATTACTTAAAAATCATACAATGTGATTTTCTGGATTTTTAGATTCCGTCTCTCACAGTTGAAGTGTACCTATGATAAAAATTACAGACCTCTACACACATATATACTGGACCATGCCACCTCATGTTACACTCGCAGGTATCCTTTTTCTCTGGACTGGCTAATCGTGTGCGTATGCGTGCTGACATACAGTACAAGGTTCACTGGTGATAGCCACCGTCATCATTGCTGGCGTTTCACACAAGTTGCAAAGTCATGGCCACACTGCTATCAGACCACATTCTGCAAAGTCATGGCCACACTGCTATCAGACCACATTCTGCAAAGTCAAGTCCTCACTGCTATCAGACCACATTCTGCAAAGTCATGGCCACACTGCTATCAGACCACATTCTGCAAAGTCAAGTCCTCACTGCTATCAGACCACATTCTGCAAAGTCATGGCCACACTGCTATCAGACCACATTCTGCAAAGTCATGTCCTCACTGCTATCAGACCTCATTCTGCAAAGTCATGTCCTCACTGCTATCAGACCTCATTCTGCAAAGTCAAGTCCTCACTGCTATCAGACCTCATTCTGCAAAGCCAAGTCCTCACTGCTATCAGACCTCATTCTGCAAAGTCATGTCCTCACTGCTATCAGACCTCATTCTGCAAAGTCATGTCCTCACTGCTATCAGACCACATTCTGCAAAGTCATGTCCTCACTGCCATCAGACCACATTCTGCAAAGTCATGTCCGAACTGCTATCAGACCACATTCTGCAAAGTCAAGTCCTCACTGCTATCAGACCACATTCTGCAAAGTCAAGTCCTCACTGCTATCAGACCACATTCTGCAAAGTCAAGTCCTCACTGCTATCAGACCTCATTCTGCAAAGTCAAGTCCTCACTGCTATCAGACCTCATTCTGCAAAGTCAAGTCCTCACTGCTATCAGACCACATTCTGCAAAGTCAAGTCCTCACTGCTATCAGACCACATTCTGCAAAGTCAAGTCCTCACTGCTATCAGACCACATTCTGCAAAGTCAAGTCCTCACTGCTATCAGACCACATTCTGCAAAGTCAAGTCCTCACTGCTATCAGACCTCATTCTGCAAAGTCAAGTCCTCACTGCTATCAGACCTCATTCTGCAAAGTCAAGTCCTCACTGCTATCAGACCACATTCTGCAAAGTCAAGTCCTCACTGCTATCAGACCACATTCTGCAAAGTCAAGTCCTCACTGCTATCAGACCACATTCTGCAAAGTCAAGTCCTCACTGCTATCAGACCACATTCTGCAAAGTCAAGTCCTCACTGCTATCAGACCACATTCTGCAAAGTCATGTCCGAACTGCTATCAGACCACATTCTGCAAAGTCAAGTCCTCACTGCTATCAGACCTCATTCTGCAAAGTCAAGTCCTCACTGCTATCAGACCTCATTCTGCAAAGTCAAGTCCTCACTGCTATCAGACCTCATTCTGCAAAGTCATGTCCTCACTGCTATCAGACCACATTCTGCAAAGTCAAGTCCTCACTGCTATCAGACCACATTCTGCAAAGTCATGTCCTCACTGCTATCAGACCACATTCTGCAAAGTCAAGTCCTCACTGCTATCAGACCTCATTCTGCAAAGTCATGTCCTCACTGCTATCAGACCACATTCTGCAAAGTCAAGTCCTCACTGCTATCAGACCTCATTCTGCAAAGTCATGTCCTCACTGCTATCAGACCACATTCTGCAAAGTCAAGTCCTCACTGCTATCAGACCACATTCTGCAAAGTCATGTCCGAACTGCTATCAGACCACATTCTGCAAAGTCAAGTCCTCACTGCTATCAGACCACATTCTGCAAAGTCAAGTCCTCACTGCTATCAGACCACATTCTGCAAAGTCAAGTCCTCACTGCTATCAGACCTCATTCTGCAAAGTCAAGTCCTCACTGCTATCAGACCTCATTCTGCAAAGTCAAGTCCTCACTGCTATCAGACCTCATTCTGCAAAGTCAAGTCCTCACTGCTATCAGACCTCATTCTGCAAAGTCAAGTCCTCACTGCTATCAGACCTCATTCTGCAAAGTCAAGTCCTCACTGCTATCAGACCTCATTCTGCAAAGTCATGTCCTCACTGCTATCAGACCTCATTCTGCAAAGTCATGTCCTCACTGCTATCAGACCACATTCTGCAAAGTCATGTCCTCACTGCTATCAGACCACATTCTGCAAAGTCAAGTCCTCACTGCTATCAGACCACATTCTGCAGCTCCATGGCACAACAGGAGGGCAAAGTGATGATCAGGACTGACATCAAAACACTCTTCCATACTAATATCTGAATTCTAACAATGGAAGAGGCAGCATTGATATCCCTCTTCATTTCTGACAATCACACTCATTGTGTCTCTGCAGCACTTACAGTATGTGTCTGTGTGTGTGTGCTGTGGTGTGTGGCATCTCCACAGTCAGTACTTACTGGCCCCACACAGTTGAGAACAATGACAGCCTGTTTGCACATGGCGGCCAGAGAATCAGGCTCTCCCACATCAGCCACTATGACCTCCACCGCAGTCCTCAGCTCTGGCTTACCTGAAACACACAGCAGAGGAGTCAGTCATTTCACCATTATATTATTAACACATTTACAAAGACAACACACTTCATTATGTGTTGAACAAACTACAATATATTGTACAACAATGATCTGGTTTAAAATAGCTCAGTGACCAAAAAGTAATTGGGTGGGCCAGTGTGGCTGACCCTTTGTTTGGCAGACCCCTGAATTAAATCTGAATGTGTAGCCTGTCCTTCAAAGTACAACATTGCCATCTGTTTTTACCCCCAAGCCTCTGTGTTACTGTTTCCTTCAATCTAGTTCAGATAGATTTCTAAGTGCTAAAGTGTGTCACCTCTTGGAAAATTAGTCAGAATGAGGACTAAAAGAGAACCTAATAAAATAAAAACTGCCTTTTTTATTCTGGTTCAATAAAGTACCTTCGAAGAGCATCATGAACAGTACACCGTCAGTTATCTTTCCTGTGCAGTTTTGCATTTGCCCCCAGTATAAGTTATATGCGGTACACTACTAGCCTACTGTAATTACCAAACATGAACTGCTGTAGGTTATGTACACACTGAATGGACACACCGAATGCTGTGCCATATACTTGACATAGCAATAACAGATAGGAAAATACTGCTTGATTGAAATCTCAATGATGGAGGAAAAACAAGGGGTCAGTAGATGGATGAACGACTATAAAACAATGCAGTCACAATGTACACAAATGCCAAACTAGGCTATGGGTCTGTTGCATATTCCAAACAAACTCTCTGAAGTACCTGAGAATGCGTATTATTTTGCCATATAACCCATTACAACTGTGTCTAGAATGGCAACCTGGCCACAGCTATAGAGCAGGAGACAGAGTCACCATTGAGGCCAGGGGTGGGAAGGTTGAGGCTATATCCCGATTGGGGTATTTTTCATCAGCTGTTGTCGAAGGCTATCCCAGGAGGGCAGCAAGAACTTCTAATCTCAACCCTATTCGAACACATCCCTTTCCAGGAAAGCCAGCCACTCACTAATCAAAAACTGAATTCAAATGTAATGTATTAAGTGTTGCGTAGAGCAACTTTGTAGAGTGTAAGCTATCTGGTCTAACAACATATCTTTCCAGCTACCACAACTACTGAAACACATAAGTGACTAAATCAAATTGTATTGGTCACATACACATGTTTAGCAGATGTTATTGTGAGTGTAGGGAAATGCTTGTTTCTAGCTCAACAGTGTAGTTATATCTAACAATTTCACAACAACACACACATCTAAAGTACAGTAATGGAATTAATATATACATTTGTCTGTGCACTTGAGTTATATTTTTTTCGAAGCCTATGGCATACTGAGTGCAGAACATCCTTGGTCAAAACACTTGGTTAAATGATACAGTGACTCCTTGTTCCAAGTTAAATCAGGTGAAGTTTGCTGGCTGGCACGACACAGTAGACACACTGTGTGACACCCAGCTAGCAAACTTCCTTGAACCCTTATGTGAAATCCAATGACAATGCACAATGGTGTCCGTCAGCTAACGAGACCAAAGATCCTCTCTGGCTTGACATATATCCAGATTTAACTAATTCGATGTGTAACAAACGTTATTAGCTAGTTTGCTAAGGTTTACATGTCAATGAGGCCAGTAACGTTACGTACCGAGGGCTCCAGCGGCCTGCTCTAGAACTTTGTCCAGTTTCTGTCTGCTTCTCCCAGCCACAGCCCATTTCAGCGTCCCATTCGGGCCCTCCGACACGATCCTGGCCACCTCTTCAACCACGAACTGCCCGGTGAAACCCGAAGCCCCGAAAATAACAATGTGATAAGGTCTGCTAGAGGAGGTATCCACCTTCGCCATAGTTACAAATAGCTAGTTATACTCAAGAAAACACACAGCACAAGGGGCGAAACCAGGAATAAGCGTACAAGAATCGTGTTCGTACAAGTCATAGAGCAAAGCTGTGACTTCCGTAGTCTGATGATGATGATGATGATGCTGCTGCTGCTGCTGCTCGGTCGACGCAATGAGCTAATCACCAAAACACCGGTGATGCAAATAGTCTACATGCACAAACTAAGCGTTTTATTTATGCTAGTTTAAAGACATATTTTTGTATTGGTTATAACATGTTATTTGATCTCATTAACCACCCGATTAGAACACAAACACGATTAGAATACAAATTAAATAAATAACCAATTGAAACGGTGAGATCAAAAAGTAGGCGTGGTTATACACATTTTTTATTAAGATTGGCTCTCTGTCCTGTCAATCTCTTATTTTGCGTCGTCGCTTGCTAGTGACGTAAACCATCACTGTAATATGGGCGTTGTGAAATCAACGAGGGTCAACATGTTCAATGTCACTGCATTTTTACAACATTCTGGGAGATGTAAGCTGTCTTTAGATTAACATAAGAGCAACATCAGGACAAACGACGATATATCTGAGATAAAGTAAGCCCAGTTTTGACGCAATGTATCATACTTGCTGTTGATGATCAGCTTGTTAAATATATCTCGAACGTTAGCCAGCTAGCATTGTAGCTAGCTTTCTTGCTAAACGCAGCGTTGCAGAACATTTTCCATAGTACAAGGCATGTAAGCTAGATATCTATCCAGACCGATAGCCATATCCAAAATTGTTTGGCAGAATAACTTTAAAATAAACGTTTAGGTTGGTATCTAATGTAGCTAGCTACCTAACATTTTATATAGATAACTAGCTAACGTTAGCTAGCTGGCTACCTCAGATTTTGATATAACGTTAGTAACTTAACTTTGGAACTAAAGTAAGCTAGCTATCGATCCGATTCGACGATAAGTCAAATTATTCACTCATCACCAAGTATATAAACATAATTTAACGTTGAGAAACAATGTCAAGACACGTGGTGTCGGGCTTGAGTGTAAACTAGTTAACGTTAGTTACATTCTGTATTTCAAGGACATGTTTTTGTTGACAGTACGCTGGTCCGCATCAACTGTGGCTATCATGAATATTTTTCTAGTAAACTAGT
This sequence comes from Oncorhynchus keta, assembly GCF_023373465.1. Taxonomy (NCBI): domain Eukaryota; kingdom Metazoa; phylum Chordata; class Actinopteri; order Salmoniformes; family Salmonidae; genus Oncorhynchus; species Oncorhynchus keta. The sequence continues at coordinate 12,943,652 of NC_068449.1, read as the reverse complement.
TTACGAGTAGTGTCTATAAGTCCTCATTGGGTGGTGTCTAACCAAACTATTGCATCTAGAATACTATGTAGTGGTAACCATATACACTTATTCAGAGCTCTTCCTAACCTCTGCCTCTTCATCATTCACAGGTTGTGAGCATCATCCCTCCTCTTGCCATCTGTCCGCCATGTCCACTCAGGCAAGTAAACTGTTTGTGGTAGCGGTGCGGTCTGCATGTTGCCACCCCAGGGCTCGGCCCACCCTGAAGCAGTCTGCCTCTCCCTGTAGCCCCAGGGTCCTGCTCCAGAGACGGACCTTCAGCCTGGACTCGCTTTCCTCCGGCCCCGGCCGGCCACAGCCTCAACAGGCTAGGACAGACCGGGCATCCCCCTCTTCAGCCCCAACCCACAGGAACCTGTCTGCTGTGGCTGTCTCTGTCCAGGTAGAGATACCGGTGGTGTTTTATGGACAAGTAACAATGTATCCATAACAACAGCAAACCAGTTGCTCCAAAACTGTGGGAAAGCTACTGGGTTTGTGTTTGTTAACAATGTCTTATTGGTTTTGCACAACAGTTATGCTCGAGCTCTGGGGGCCCATGTTAACCTTTTTATTTTCGTATCTACTAGGAAGCTGCGTGTTTCTTGGGCTACAGGAATGTGACTGAAAAAGTGCGTTATTGAACAAGATGAACTGTATAGGATGCTCTGGGGACAGGTCGTCTGGATACTGGACAGACAATAAATTGGCAGATGCAAATAGATTATCATCTTTAGTGGATAATTATTCTCTGTTTGAGTTGTGTGCTTGCAATATCAACAGTCCCTTATCTCTGGTATATCTTGGCATGCATCATTCAAGACTGAGTTGAAATGTTGTGCAGCGCAATGGACATAAGTGCCAGAGTTTACAGTACTCAGTATAGAAAACAGTTGGGCCAGCAACCTCAACCTACAGGTTTTGGCAAAAACATTTGCACACAAAGGACTTCAGGCGGTGTCTCAAATGGGATTTAATTAAATGTATCTTGAATATTGCAGCCCATTTGTGTAGGCTATTAGTCATACAAGACCCGCTGAATTCAACAATAAATAGTGGCTGAATTAATCCATGAGCCGACTCCTTTTTTCCCCCTCGTTAGGCTATGATATTACATTTTTATGAAAAGTTACTAAATACTGTGTAACGCAATAGATGGTAGGATACACTGCCTAACAAAACAATCCCTAGTAAACTAGTGTTTTGAGGGTGGACTGGCTGTATTAGTTGGCATTAATAGACTGGTTTTACAAACGACTTTCTATCCAAGCTGGGAGAGCGCATGAGGACCGCTCATGTCATGCAGGTTCAGGAACAATCTGCAATGTTTGAATTTCCAACTTTTTAATTACTGCACAAGTAAATACATTATTGCCAGCAGTCAAAAAATGGCAGCATTGCGACACCTATGTTTAGATTTGTGAAATGTTGTGCTTAACTTGAGAAAATGGCAACCAAATAGGCCTACCAAGAAACATTTATCTGTTAGCTAAAGCAAGGCTAGACATACCCTGGCACCACAGAAAGCCTATCATTAATTCAATAGACATGCAGCCGTGTAGACATGTCACAATTTGGGCACCAACAGCCAGTGAGCTGTATAGTTAATATGTTGTGAGTGGCTGACATGTTCTATTCCTGGGGGTTTGGGGCAAACGGCAACCTTACGGGGGTCCAGAGAAACTGCATTGTGCCAGTGGTGGTCAGTCCTGGGTTGAGGCAGGATGGAGCGATGAAGGAAGAGGGCAGTGTTTATTGAAGTAGGGAAGATGGAAGGAGAATGTTTGTTAACGTGTCTGTCTCGTGTGTGTTTAGGACCAGAGTCGCCCGCTGGGCAGGTATGACTTCCTGGACCTAGGGGAGGTAGAGGAGAACACTCAGAGGGCTCAGCTCTGTAGAACCATCAAAAGGTTCATCATAGACCCTGCCCTGGCCAAACTGGTCACTCACCACCTAGGACCTGACCTGGAGGACAGCAAAGCTGTTATATTTGAATGTAATCCAGGTACGTGCTGCGTCTGTGTTCTGTCATTTGGGACTTAAAATCTCATTTTAGTTGTCACCTCGCCGAATACAACCTTACAGTGAAACGCTTACTTCTAAGCCCTTAACCGACAACGCCGTTTTAAGAAAAATACCTAAAAGTAACAAAATTAAAGAGCAGCAGTAAAATAATAATATCGAGGCTATGTACAGGGGTGGGGTACAGGTGCAGAGTCCATGTACGGGGGCACCGGTTAGTCGCAGTAATATGTACATGTAGGTCGAGTTATTAAAGTGACTATATGCATAGATAATGACACAGAGCAGCAGCAGCAGACTTTTAAATATTTTTGATTTCCTCTTCATTTAACCAGGTAGGGTAGTTGAGAACAAGTTCTCATTTACAACTGTGACCTGGCCAAGATAAAGCAAAGCAGTGCGACACACAACAACACAGAGTTAGTTACACATGGAGTAAAACAAACATACAGTCAATAATACAGTAGAAACAAGTCTATATACGATGTCAGCAAATGAGGTGAGATAAGGGAGGTAAAGGCAAAAAAAGGCCATGGTAGCAAAGTAAATACAATATAGCAAGTAAAATACTGGAATGGTAGTGTGGTTTGTAACAATGGGAGAGGTTTGTGTGTGTGGTCAGTAACAATGGGAGAGGTTTGTGTGTGTGGTCAGTAACAATGGGAGAGATTTGTGTGTGTGGTCAGTAACAATGGGAGAGGTTTGTGTGTGTGGACAGTAACAATGGGAGAGGTTTGTGTGTGTGGACAGTAACAATGGGAGAGGTTTGTGTGTGTGGACAGTAACAATGGGAGAGGTTTGTGTGTGTGGACAGTAACAATGGGAGAGGTTTGTGTGTGTGGTCAGTAACAATGGGAGAGGTTTGTGTGTGTGGTCAGTAACAATGGGAGAGGTTTGTGTGTGTGGTCAGTAACAATGGGAGAGGTTTGTGTGTGTGGACAGTAACAATGGGAGAGGTTTGTGTGTGTGGACAGTAACAATGGGAGAGGTTTGTGTGTGTGGACAGTAACAATGGGAGAGGTTTGTGTGTGTGGACAGTAACAATGGGAGAGGTTTGTGTGTGTGGACAGTAACAATGGGAGAGGTTTGTGTGTGTGGTCAGTAACAATGGGAGTGTTCATTAGAATGTGTGTGTCTCAGGCCCAGGGGTGTTGACTAGGACTCTGCTGAATTCTGGAGCTCAGAGAGTGGTGACGCTGGAGGGAGAGAAGTCCTTCCTACCTGACCTGCAGGTGAGTCTACCCAGCCTCGGGCCAAGGTCATTTTCAGTAGGAGAGTTACATGTCTACACATCTTCATTGTACCAACATTCTGGTGTGTGTGTGTAGGCTTTGGAGTGTCTTCTGGATGGTCAGCTGGAGGTGGTCCACTGTGATTTCTTCAAGCTGGACCCTATGGGCAGAGGCAGCATGAGACCTCCGGCCATGTACACTGACAAACTGTTCACTGACCTGGGCATATCAGAGGCAAACTGGACCGATGGTGAGACACACACAGGAAAAAGACATACAAAGACACATTATCAGACTCCCCTTTATTCACCAAGTACATCTATACTAGGGATGCAACGGTACAGTGGGCCCACGGTTCGGTATGTATCACGCTTTGTGGGCAACGGTAGAGTGGGCCCACGGTTCGGTATGTATCACGCTTTGTGGGCAACGGTACAGTATGTATCACGCTTTGTGGGCAACGGTACAGTATGTATCACGCTTTGTGGGCAACGGTACAGTATGTATCACGCTTTGTGGGCAACGGTACAGTATGTATCACGCTTTGTGGGCAACGGTACAGTATGTATCACGCTTTGTGGGCAACGGTACAGTATGTATCACGCTTTGTGGGCAACGGTACAGTATGTATCACGCTTTGTACAGTATGTATCACGCTTTGTGGGCAACGGTACAGTATGTATCACGCTTTGTGGGCAACGGTACAGTATGTATCACGCTTTGTGGGCAACGGTACAGTATGTATCACGCTTTGTGGGCAACGGTACAGTGGGCCCACGGTTCGGTATGTATCACGCTTTGTGGGCAACGGTACAGTATGTATCACGCTTTGTGGGCAACGGTACAGTGGGCCCACGGTTCGGTATGTATCACGCTTTGTGGGCAACGGTACAGTGGGCCCACGGTTCGGTATGTATCACGCTTTGTGGGCAACGGTACAGTGGGCCCACGGTTCAGTATGTATCACGCTTTGTGGGCAACGGTACAGTGGGCCCACGGTTCGGTATCTTTATATTTAAGAAACAAATTCAAACACATCACCCTTTAAACAATGAACTATTTATTTTGCCTAAAAACAAATCAAACATTCCATTCAGAAAAATGGCAGCATGACTGACTAGGCCTGGTTTCTGTCTCTACTGTATGAGATCAAGGGGAGAAAAATGTTCAAATTAAAGGTGCTTCTTAGCTTTGACAACCTGTAGCTCTTCATCTCCCAATCCAGTACACAGTGAACCGTCAGAGAGGGGTAGCTTCCAGTACACAGTGAACCGTCAGAGAGAGGGGTAGCTTCCAGTACACAGTGAACCGTCAGAGAGAGGGGTAGCTTCCAGTACACAGTGAACCGTCAGAGAGGGGTAGCTTCCAGTACACAGTGAACCGTCAGAGAGAGGTAGCTTCCAGTACACAGTGAACCGTCAGAGAGGGGTAGCTTCCAGTACACAGTGAACCGTCAGAGAGGGGTAGCTTCCAGTACACAGTGAACCGTCAGAGAGGGGTAGCTTCCAGTACACAGTGAACCGTCAGAGAGGGGTAGCTTCCAGTACACAGTGAACCGTCAGAGAGAGGGGTAGCTTCCAGTACACAGTGAACCGTCAGAGAGGTAGCTTCCAGTACACAGTGAACCGTCAGAGAGGGTAGCTTCCAGTACACAGTGAACCGTCAGAGAGAGGGGTAGCTTCCAGTACACAGTGAACCGTCAGAGAGAGGGGTAGCTTCAGTACACAGTGAACCGTCAGAGAGAGGGGTAGCTTCCAGTACACAGTGAACCGTCAGAGAGGGTAGCTTCCAGTACACAGTGAACCGTCAGAGAGAGGTAGCTTCAGTACACAGTGAACCGTCAGAGAGGGGTAGCTTCCAGTACACAGTGAACCCTCAGAGAGAGGGGTAGCTTCAGTACACAGTGAACCGTCAGAGAGGGGTAGCTTCCAGTACACAGTGAACCGTCAGAGGGGTAGCTTCCAGTACACAGTGAACCGTCAGAGAGGGGTAGCTTCCAGTACACAGTGAACCGTCAGAGAGAGGGGTAGCTTCCAGTACACAGTGAACCGTCAGAGAGGTAGCTTCCAGTACACAGTGAACCGTCAGAGAGAGGGGTAGCTTCCAGTACACAGTGAACCGTCAGAGAGAGGGGTAGCTTTGCGTTGCTCTGGATGTCCAACTATCAGTGGAGAGAGCTAGATTGGGTGTCTGTCAATTGTGTGTGCAGACTGTACTTTATTTTACGGTCTTCTTACCCTCGTCATCGTATTGTAACGTCCCTCGGTTTATAAGCGCGGAAATCGACTCTGCCGTTGGAGCGTATTTTTGCGGCACAGACGATAGCGCGCTGGACTTTGGGCTAGAAGGTCGAGGGTTCGAGACCTGCTCCCTGCTGTTTCATTACAGTATTGAACGCTGAATCCAAAATGTTCCCACACAGCGGATTTTTAAAGACGGCGGTGCCTCTTAAAATTAGCTTCTCTTGCTAGCGCTCGCCATTGTCACGTTGAAGCTGAGAGAATACTTGTTATTAGTTTCCCCTCCTCGTGGGGCCCCTTTAGGGATATTTCCTACTGAGGCGTCATTGCAAATCGTCATTGTTTGTTTAAGGGGGTTGCGGTTACTTGCGTTGCCGCATTGAGACATTGTTGTGGAGTAAAGTTTGTCAGCCCTCAGGAGCTCCCTAACGGCCCCAAGCGGCACCTGTGGATCTGAATGTACAATGTGTGGGTAGTCTGCGGCGCAATTATCAAGTTTTGGAAAAGGACAGGCATACCATAATTCCGCGGTTCACGTGTGCGTATTGAACCGTAGGGGTCGTACTGAACGGTTCCATAACATACTGTACTGTTACATCCCTCATCTATACCAGGAATTTGACCCTGGTGAAAAGGTGCTGACCACAATAGATAGAGCAAACTATCGTGTGTGTGTGTGTGTGTGTGTGTGTATGTAGAGGTTCCAGTGAAGGTGGTTGGTATAATCCCCCAGCGCATTGAGAGGAGTCAGCTGTGGAAGCTGCTGTATGTCCTGTTTGATCGGCTCTCTATCTACCGTTACGGACGAGTAGAGCTCAACATGTTCATCAGCGAGAAGGAATACCTGGTGAGTGCACACACAGAGAGACTCAATGAGCGCAAATGCAGTGGTGGTGTTTTAACAATGGTGTGGATGGTTTTGTTCTTTCTCTCCCATAGAAACTAATGGCTAAGCCAGGGGACATGTTGAACTACAGAGCGTTTGGCGCTTTATGGCAGATGGCATGCCACATCGAACTGCTACACAAGGTGAGAGGGAAGGGCTATAACTGGAGGACTGGAAATAAGCAGGAGGGGGAGAGAAGTTGATATACCTGGTGGGAAGATTAGGGGGTGTGTGAGTATCGTAGAACTGGAGGACTGGAAATAAGCAGGAGGGGGAGAGAAGTTGATATACCTGGTGGGAAGGTTAGGGGGTGTGTGAGTATCGTAGAACTGGAGGACTGGAAATAAGCAGGAGGGGGAGAGAAGTTGATATACCTAGTGGGAAGATTAGGGGTGTGTGAGTATCGTAGAACAGTGGGAAGATTAGGGGGTGTGTGAGTATCGTAGAACTGGAGGAATGGAAATAAGCAGGAGGGGGAGAGAAGTTGATATACCTGGTGGGAAGATTAGGGGGTGTGTGAGTATCGTAGAACTGGAGGAATGGAAATAAGCAGGAGGGGAGAGAAGTTGATATACCTGGTGGGAAGATTAGGGGGGTGTGTGAGTATCGTAGAACTGGAGGAATGGAAATAAGCAGGAGGGGGGGATATAGAGAAGTTGATATACCTGGTGGGAAGATGGAAATAAGCAGGAGGGGGAGAGAAGTTGATATACCTGGTGGGAAGGTATCGTAGAACTGGAGGAATGGAAATAAGCAGGAGGGGGAGAGAAGTATACCTGGAGGAATGGTGGGAAGATTAGGGGGTGTGTGACTGTAGAACTGGAGGAATGGAAATAAGCAGGAGGGGAGAGAAGTTGATATACCTGGTGGGAAGATTAGGGGTGTGTGAGTATCGTAGAACTGGAGGAATGGAAATAAGCAGGAGGGGGAGAGAAGTTGATATACCTGGTGGGAAGATTAGGGGGTGTGTGAGTATCGTAGAACTGGAGGAATGGAAATAAGCAGGAGGGGAGAGAAGTTGATATACCTGGTGGGAAGATTAGGGGTGTGTGAGTATCGTAGAACTGGAGGAATGGAAATAAGCAGGAGGGGGAGAGAAGTTGATATACCTGGTGGGAAGATTAGGGGTGTTGAGTATCGTAGAACTGGAAATAAGCAGGAGGGGGAAGTTGATATACCTGGTGGGAAGATTAGGGGTGTGTGAGTATCGTAGAACTGGAGGAATGGAAATAAGCAGGAGGGGGGGGAGAGAAGTTGATATACCTGGTGGGAAGATTACCTGGTGGGAAGATTAGGGGTGTGTGAGTATCGTAGAACTGGAGGATGGAAATGGATAACCTGGTGGGAAGATTAGGGGGTGTGTGAGTAAGAACTGGAGGATGGAAATAAGCAGGAGGGGAGAGAAGTTGATATACCTGGTGGGAAGATTATGAGTATCGTAGAACTAAGCAGGAGGGGGAGAGAAGTTGATATGGGAAGGATTAGGGGGTGTGTGATTAGGGGGTGTGTATCGTAGAACTGGAGGAATGGAAATAAGCAGGAGGGGGAGAGAAGTTGATATACCTGAGGTGGGAAGATTAGAACTGGAGGAATGGAAATAAGCAGGAGGGGAGAGAAGTTGATATACCTGGTGGGAAGATTAGGGGGTGTGTGAGTATCGTAGAACTGGAGGAATGGAAATAAGCAGGAGGGGAGAGAAGTTGATATACCTAGTGGGAAGATTAGGGGTGTGTGACAGGAGGGGGAGAGAAGTTGATATACCTAGTGGGAAGAGGAATAAGCAGGAGGGGACCTAGTGGGAAGTTAAGTGTGTGGGAAGATTAGGGGTGTGTGAGTATCGTAGAACTGGAGGAATGGAAATAAGCAGGAGGGGGAGAGAAGTTGATATACCTGGTGGGAAGGACGTAGAACTGGAGGAATGGAAATAAGCAGGAGGGGGAGAGAAGTTGATATACCTGGTGGGAAGATTAGGGGGTGTGTGAGTATAGAACTGGAGGAATGGAAATAAGCAGGAGGGGGAGAGAAGTTGATATACCTGGTGGGAAGATTAGGGGTGTGTGAGTATCGTAGAACTGGAGGAATGGAAATAAGCAGGAGGGGGAGAGAAGTTGATATACCTGGTGGGAAGATTAGGGATTAGGGGGGTGTGAGTATCGTAGAACTGGAGAGGGGGAAAGTTGATATACCTGGTGGGAAGATTGGGGGTGTGTGAAGTTGATATACCTGGTGGGAAGATTAGGGGTGTGTGAGTATCGTAGAACTGGAGGAATGGAAATAAGATATACCAGGACTGGGGGAGGAGAAGTTGATATACCTGGTGGGGAAGATTAGAACTGGAGGACTGGAAATAAGCAGGAGGGGGAGAGAAGTTGATATACCTGGTGGGAAGGTTAGGGGGTGTGTGAGTATCGTAGAACTGGAGGAATGGAAAATGAAAAGTGGTGAGAGCAGATGTCACAGAGCTTTGACAGTGTCTCTTCTAACAGATGCTCTTCTCGCTGTGTTCTCTTTCAGGAGCCGTGGGCATCGTTTGTGACTTCTTCTAAGTACAAGCTGGCCATTCCAAAGAGCAGAGTAAGGATGCACTGTTCTACCAGCATCATAATGGAACATTCACTTTGTCAGATCCTCCTGTGTTTGAATATACAGTGAAAGAAAATGTCATGTACTGCATATTAGAGACTTGTTACAAATATTGGATAACTGCTAATTCTGCTCTTCTGTGTGTTTTACGTTTTATGATCGTTGCTATTGAGTTTGTCTTTTCTATAAAGCGCGCTGTACCGGCCTAGCTACAACCATTAGAAAACAGACAAGGTCTGAAGCCTGTCGTTTTCCCCCTGTCCTCCAGCTTCCTAATGACAACCTGTGTCTGGTGCGAATGACACCTCGCAAGGACCTGTTCTCCGCCTCGCTGACCCCCTCCAATGCAGCCACCCTGGTTATGATGGTCAAACAATGTTTGGCCAAGAGGAAGGCCCGGCTAGTAGACCGGCTCAAGTGAGTGGAACTCGCGCGCACACACACACAATCTTGCACAGACCGTTTCAAGTGAGTGCTGTACAAACTTAAATATGATCCTTGTTGGCCACATTGATAATTTAGTCTGCTCTCTTTCTCCATCTCTGCCTCTCACCCTCATTCTCTCTCCCAGTATGTGGAGTCCAGACAGTGGTCCTAAGCTGCTGAAGGAGATGGGGATGCAGGAGGATGTACTGACGGGCCATGTCTACCCAGAGGAGTACAAGCAGCTGTTTGAACTGGTGGATAAGTCCCAGGAGTTCACCCAGAGCTGGCTGTATGAGGAGGTACTGGAGAACACCCAGAAGGAGGGATGGATATAGACACACAGCGCCACCACTAGGATTGGAGGGGTAGTGCAGCCAGGCTGTCCGAGGCTACAATTCTAGATAACCATAAACCCCCAAGTTGTTGGACTGTTGAACCACTCCCAACGTCATAGTTTAGGGTGGTCCTGAGCTGATGCGTTTGGTATTTGATCTTTTTAAAAGGGGCTACAGTGTTTTGTCCTGAGCTCTATGCGAGTGCTGTCCAGTCGAGCCGAAGAGTTGACTGGTGAAAGGCTGCTGCTTCTACCCTCATAGGACGTTTTCTTTACGGTTGGTTACGGGTAGCAGCAGAATGGATACTTTATTGGCAAAGCAAGGTTATAATGAGTCAAGATGTATTTAAACCGTTCAATCACATTTTGTCACTGTTATTCATGGGTTTTTAATACTATAGGCTTTTTGCTAACACAGCACATGAAACTAACTGGGTCATACTAGTATGTGTTTCCTGAAACCCTGATGTTGAATTGCATTGAATACTACATCGGGCAGAAATTTGCATTTTTAATCACGAAAGTTTCCCCGCATGACATCTAAGTCAGAATGTTGAATAAAATATTTTTAAGTACTTTACTGGTTGGTCCTTTTGGAGGTAGGAATGTGAGACAATATATCCACATTAAAGTGAAATTACATCAACTTCTCAAAGCACTGGTAGAGCGTTGAGATTTCTATCACCTGAAGCATGCGCAGAACCATGTGAAGCTGTGCACGAGCTTGGCAAGTATGCATGCTTCAGATGATCTAAATCTGAACGCAATAGCAGAACCATGTGAAGCTGTGCATGAGCTTGGCAAGTATGCATGCTTCAGATGATCTAAATCTGAACGCAATAGCAGAACCATGTGAAGCCGTGCATGAGCTCGGCAAGTATGCATGCTTCAGATGATCTAAATCTGAACGCAATAGCAGAACCATGTGAAGCTGTGCATGAGCTTGGCAAGTATGCATGCTTCAGATGATCTAAATCTGAACGCAATAGCAGAACCATGTGAAGCTGTGCATGAGCTTGGCAAGTATGCATGCTTCAGATGATCTAAATCTGAACGCAATAGCAGAACCATGTGAAGCTGTGCATGAGCTTGGCAAGTATGCATGCTTCAGATGATCTAAATCTGAACGCAATAGCAGAACCATGTGAAGCTGTGCATGAGCTTGGCAAGTATGCATGCTTCAGATGATCTAAATCTGAAAGCAATAGCAGAACCATGTGAAGCTGTGCATGAGCTTGGCAAGTATGCATGCTTCAGATGATCTAAATCTGAAAGCAATAGCAGAACCATGTGAAGCTGTGCACGAGCTTGGCAAGTATGCATGCTTCAGATGATCTAAATCTGAAAGCAATAGCAGAACCATGTGAAGCTGTGCATGAGCTTGGCAAGTATGCATGCTTCAGATGATCTAAATCTGAACGCAATAGCAGCACTTTGAAAAGTTGATGGAATTATACTTTCCTGTGGATATACTGTCTTACATTCCTACCTGCAAAAGGACCAACCACATGGACAACCAGAAAAGTACATTCAAATAACATTTTATTCAACATTCTGGCTTGTAGAGGTCGTGAGAGGAAACCTTCCTGATTCAAACGCTCGTTTCTGCCCGACATGCAATTCAACGTCAGGTTTCCATATGTGATTGGTTTCTACCGCTTGAATTGTTTTGTGTATAGGTAACTTTTTAGTGTACATGCATACCATGTCTACATGTATTGACAGTTCATTCAGTTATATGTACAGTTTTGGGCTATTAGGACTAATTCTAAATGGTAAGTACTAAAATATCTGACCATGGTCAGTCAGTGCCATTCTGTATTCACTGATTGTCATCATATGCCTTAGCATTCCAGCTGGATAAATGATTTTGTGATTAGAGTACATCAAAAAGCTTATTGCATCTTTCATGCTATAACCATTGGAGGAAATGTAATTATCAGAATAAATGTTTTGATTAATACTGGTTGACTGTTTCAAAGGTAATTTATTTAAAATGAATGCATAATTGGTGTTGCAAATCATGACTGTGGGAGTCTGTGTGCATTGTTGGTCGACAATGCTGTTTAGAAACTTAGTATTCAACTAGTATTGTCACTATTTTTGACAAACTGTTTATCCCCGCAATAAAGCATGTTTCCCGTTAGAAAAACCTAACTATCTTACATCTGACGCTTGACCTCGTCGTATTTGTAGCTACGCTATATGACCGCCTGATGGCGCCAAACCACTGCAAAAGCTGTCCACCGATAGGAAAGCGTCAGATTGTGAATCTTCCGGATAGGTGCAAGGAAGATACCGGAAAACAAATAATCAGTGTCAATGTTTGGTTCAGCACCCTGCATACTGGATACAAGACCCAAAATTCATTCAATTGTAAGTAGCGAGCTACGGCCGTGTTTTAGAAGACAACGAATTTGTATCAAAAAGCACCGTAAAAAAGCCAGACATGTTTATTTAGCCAAGTTAGCTAGGTCACAGCTAACATGATCCAACCGTGTGTTAAACATATACGTACTCATATGAATTCATATTGAATTTTGCAATAACACGGGACCTTAATAGCTAGCAATGTGTATAGTAGTAGGTACAGTAGCGTAAGCTTCAAGCAACGTAGACCGCTATAGGTAGGCTAACTAAGGTTAGCTTGTTATGCTAGCTAGCCAAGTAAACCCGTTGACAAGCTAGTGAAGATAACTAATCACGACATTACCTATTTGCTGGCATTGTCAGGACAATTGTCTGCACGGAGAAAAAAAATGTCCGCATTGTAGCCCTTGCCGTAAAGCAGGTTTTTTCCAATAGTTGTGTATTGTAGCAAATCTTATGACTGACTGTTAGGTTGTCTACTCCAGAACACTGTGCGCCAGTCTGATGACCGTTCTGACTACAAGAAACATGATGCATCATGATATTATTTTGTCGGTCACCATCCACAACTGGCAGTTTTAGTACACGACAACATTAGCTAAGTGATTTGAATGTGTCAGAGAGAAGACCCTTGTTACTGTCCTCTGGGTGAGTACCAGAGTATGTTCATTTTATGAGAGGAATACATAACTGTCTGATGTTCTTCACGTAGACCCCCAGATACACATACAGCATCTGTGTAGAGGGAACATGGAAGTGCGTCGTATTACATTCAGATGAGTCACCTGAACAGTCCTCTATGTAGCTTCTGTGTGTTGTGTAATGCCTTGTATCTTCAGGTTGATGAGTCATAGAATCCACCCCGGTGAGGCTAGTTAATATTGATTATACTCCGTGTGTGAATTAATTGCAAGTTCTAGCCTGTGCATGTTCCCACTTGGGTGTTTTTGTCAGTTGAGTTGGCTTTGGATCGATTGTGTGTATGTGTTCCAAACATTGTTTTTAACCCTTCTCTCACGTGAGATTGGCTGACCTACTTTCCACCTGTGTGTAACTGTGTGTGTACTTCATTATTTATGGGCCCCCTGGAAGAGAACAGACAAAGGATGATGTGGTGATAGAGGGAGAGAATAAGCGGTAGACCGAGAGCCAAGAGTAACAGAGAAGGGTAGATGGATAGGGAGGACGAGAGATAGCAAGGAGGGTTAACATTAACAGTGGCCAAGTTCAGCTGGCGCCAACATGCCCTGCTGAGACACACACACTCCCCTTAGAGATGCATTGTGAATAACACCATTAATTCAGAGGTAGGCGTTGCATAAAGCCACCTGCCATGCTCTTCAGGTTATTCTGCATGTTCCATACAATACTCCTGGGATATGTCCATTCGATGAAGTCTATTTCTTCGGGCCTAACCCTCTAGAACATGGATGGGCAATTGGCGGCCCCCCTTTTGAATGCCCTCAGATACATTTTTTCGGAGCTAAATTGGGTCTCAATTTACTGTTGCGAGTTAGAATAGTAGAATACACAAGGTGCAATATATAAATGTGGTTGTGCATCAGCTGTTTTTCTCTGTCAGTCACTGATGGTCAGTCAATTAGCCCATGTCAGCTACATTTTCGTAGATAGTTGGCAGTTAAACTAATTTAGCAATCTAAACTTATCATGGTTGAATTACCGGCCGGGGGGGGCGCATTATTTTATTAGTCTCGCTCAGATATCATATAAAAACATGCTAACCTTTCTCTCCACCTTATGGCAAACTGTTTCGAATTGTAGGAATTTAGCAGGGCCGATTTCCACGTTTATAAATAAACCCAGGGTCGTTACACTACTCCCTCCTTTCAAAGAGCGCGTCTTCGCGCTAGCTAGCGACTCGACGTCTTACAGGAACGCGCTCACCAGCCAAGCACACGCACTGTCGTGGATGCAAGGTCCGATACCACTTCTGACACCAATGTAATGAAACAGCAAGGGGCAGGTCTCGAGACCGAGGTCCGGCGCGCTATTGACTGTGCTGCAAAAGCATGCTCGTGCGGCAATTTCCCTGGGTCGTTACAATACATACATTTTGACATTTTTGGTGCAGTATTTCTCACATCAGAAAATGTGCATGAGGACGAGTCGTCTCTTGGGGAATGACAACAGGCATTTACGAGGGGGCGTAGACTTCGGCTACCGACTTCAATTTACCTCGATAAAAAGGTTGTGTGCCCGAACAGCCAAAGTCCAAAATGAACAAAACGGCACAACATGTTGTCATAATATATGTACAAACTATTCCGAACTGTCTTTTTAATGCTGAAGAGTATTCTAAGTAGAGGTTGACCGATTAATTGGCATGACCTTTTTGGACGCCGATTACATTGTAATCTACGAGGAGACTGCTTGGCAGGCTGACCACCTGTTATGCAAGTGCAGCATCAAAAAGGACTTTGTGGCTGCAAGGAGTCAGGGTATATGCAACAGTTTGGGCCGCCTGGCTCGCTGCGAACTGTGTGAAGACCATTTCTTCCTAACAAAGACAGTAATTAATTTGACATAACATTGAAGGTTGTGCAATATAACATAAATATTTAGACTGATGGATGCCATCTGTTCGATAAAATATATAACGGTTCCATATTTCACTGAAAGAATAAACGTTTTGTTTTCGAAATGATAGTTTCCGAATTTGACCTTATTAATGACCAAAGGCTCGTGTTTCTGTGTGTTATTATGTTATAATTAAGTATATGATTTGATAGAGCAGACTGACTGAGCGATGGTAGGCAGCAGCAGGCTCGTAAGCATTCATTCAAACAGCGCTTTCGTGCGTTTTGCCAGCAGCTCTTCGCAATGCTTGAAGCACAGCGCTGTTTATGACTTCAAGCCTATCAACTCCCAAGATTAGGCTGGCAATACTATAGTGCCTATAAGAACATCCAATAGTTATCGGTCTATGAAATACAAATGGTATAGAGAAAAATAGTCCTATAATTCCTATAATAACCTCAACCTAAAACTTCTTACCTGGGAATATTGAAGACTCATGTTAAAAGAAACCACCAGCTTTCATATGTTCTCATGTTCAGAGCAAGGAATTTAAATGTTAGCTTTTTTACATGGCACATATTGCACTTTTACTTCTCTAACACTTTGTTTTTTAATTCTTTAAATCAAACAGAACATGTTTCATTATTTCAGACTAAATGTATTTTATTTATGTATTATATTAAGTTAAAATAAAAGTGTTCGTTGTTCATTCAGTATTGTTGTAATTGTCATTATTTTATATATATATATATATACATAAATAAATAAAAATGTCAGATGAATCGCTATCACCGCTGAAAAATCCTAATCTTTCGACCTCTAATTCTCAGTGTTTTGAGATTTGGAAGAATGTGTTTGTTTACTCAGGAATTGTGTTAGACATGTTCTCTCTTTTCTATTCCCTTCCTTACACTGGTAATAATGCCTTGCCTTCTGATAGGCTAAGTGAAAGTTAAACCATATTGATTATGCCAATCGAATCCTCTCAGATTGTCATATGCGCTTAGGGGTCCATTTGGGATTGGGACATGACTATCTGTTGGATAGAACAGGGAATCATGTCAGCTTTATTCATTTTCTTTCTGCAATGCTCTGAACACAGCCCTATTCTAACCAACTCACATCTGTTCACCTCTGACCTTCTTCCCCTGTCTCCAATCTGATTGGTCAATATCCAGACAGCGCTTAGCAACCCAGGGAGTTCTGACCAGCCCTTGTAAGGGCAGAATAATTGTTTGTGTGATGTCTCCCTGAGTTTTAATGGAGCTTTCTACGAAGGAGATTATATTTGATACTTTTATACTTCCTATAAAAACATGTAGTACATTAGGAGGAAGTCTTTTCTCTTGTTTTAGGGGTCAAAAGATCAGATTTTAGGATTTTAGATTGTTTTACTGCTGTAATGTGGTGAAACTTTAAACAAAATTGAACTGATTAGAGGAAGGCTTAAACAAAGCCTCTATTCTTTCTCTCACTACTCCCTCGTTCTTTCTCTCTTCCCCCCTCTCTCAAAGGGAATTAGAAACACATGTTTACATTGCCAAAGCAAGTGGAATAGACAAACAAAAGGGAAATAAACTCTCTCTCTCTCTCTAGTCAGTAGGAGGAGGGCTGTTTATTGTAGGCGTGGCAAGGGGAGTGGCCGACCTTCATGCTGAGAGGTCACGGAGGAGGAGCCCCATGGATGAGGGTAAGGATGAGAAGGTGACAGGGAGAGGAAGGGGGGGACCTAGTCAGTTGTACAACTGAATGCCTTCAATTGAAATGAGTCTTCCGCATTTAACCCAACACCTCTGAATCAGAGAGATGCGGGGGGGCTCCCTTAATTGACATCCATGTCATCGGCACACAGGGAACAGTAGGTTAACTGCCTTGCTCAGGGGCTGAACAACATATGTTTTACCTTGTCAGCTCGGGGATTCCAGCCAGCAACCTTTCGGTTACTGGCCCAACGATCTAACCACTAGGCTACCTGCCGAGCCCATGGGTGAGTGCTGGAGGCAGGGGTAGAGAGAGGAGCTCTCTGGATAAGGTCTAGGAGAGGAGAGGGAGAGAGAGGAGCTCTTTGGATAAGGTCTAGCAGAGGAGAGGGAGAGAGAGGAGCTCTCTGGATAAGGTCTAGCAGAGGAGAGGGAGAGAGAGGAGCTCTCTAGATAAGGTCTAGGAGAGGAGAGGGAGAGAGAGGAGCTCTGCATAAGATCTAGGAGAGGAGAGGCAGAGAGAGAGAGCTGAAATATTGTCTTATGTCCCGATTCTTCACCCTTTTCTCCTGGTCATTGATTTAAAAGCATTGGGTTAGTGTGAACATTGGGTTAGTGTGAACATTGGGTTCGTGTGAGCATTGGGTTAGTGTGAGCATTGGGTTAGTGTGAGCATTGGGTTAGTGTGAGCATTGGGTTAGTGTGAGCATTGGGTTAGTGTGAGCATTGGGTTAGTGTGAACATTGGGTTAGTGTGAGCATTGGGTTAGTGTGAGCATTGGGTTAGTGTGAGCATTGGGTTAGTGTGAACATTGGATTAGTGTGAGCATTGGGTTAGTGTGAACATTGGGTTAGTGTGAGCATTGGGTTAGTGTGAACATTGGGTTAGTGTGAGCATTGGGTTAGTGTGAGCATTGGGTTAGTGTGAGCATTGGGTTAGTGTGAGCATTGGGTTAGTGTTAGTGTGAGCATTGGGTTAGTGTGAGCATTGGGTTAGTGTGAGCATTGGGTTAGTGTGAGCATTGGGTTAGTGTTAGTGTGAGCATTGGGTTAGTGTGAGCATTGGGTTAGTGTGAGCATTGGGTTAGTGTTAGTGTGAGCATTGGGTTAGTGTTAGTGTGAGCATTGGGTTAGTGTGAGCAGTGGGTTAGTGTGAACATTGGGTTAGTGTGAGCATTGGGTTAGTGTGAGCATCGGGTTAGTGTTAGTGTGAGCATTGGGTTAGTGTGAACATTGGGTTAGTGTTAGTGTGAGCATTGGGTTAGTGTGAGCATTGGGTTAGTGTGAACATTGGGTTAGTGTTAGTGTGAACATTGGGTTAGTGTGAACATTGGGTTAGTGTTAGTGTGAGCATTGGGTTAGTGTGAACATTGGGTTAGTGTGAGCATTGGGTTAGTGTGAGCATTGGGTTAGTGTGAACATTGGGTTAGTATGAGCATTGGGTTAGTGTGAGCATTGGGTTAGTGTGACCATTGGGTTAGTGTGAACATTGGGTTAGTGTGAACATTGGGTTAGTGTGAGCATTGGGTTAGTGTGAGCATTGGGTTAGTGTGAGCATTGGGTTAGTGTGAACATTGGGTTAGTGTGAGCATTGGGTTAGTGTGAGCATTGGGTTAGTGTGAGCATTGGGTTAGTGTGAACATTGGGTTAGTGTGAACATTGGGTTAGTGTGAACATTGGGTTAGTGTTAGTGTGAACATTGGGTTAGTGTGAGCATTGGGTTAGTGTGAACATTGGGTTAGTGTTAGTGTGAGCATTGGGTTAGTGTGAACATTGGGTTAGTGTGAACATTGGGTTAGTGTTAGTGTGAACATTGGGTTAGTGTGAGCATTGGGTTAGTGTGAACATTGTGTTAGTGTGAACATTGGGTTAGTGTGAACATTGGGTTAGTGTGAGCATTGGGTTTGTGTGAACATTGGGTTAGTGTGAACATTGGGTTTGTGTGAACATTGGGTTAGTGTGAACATTGGGTTAGTGTGAGCATTGGGTTAGTGTGAACATTGTGTTAGTGTGAACATTGGGTTAGTGTGAGCATTGGGTTAGTGTGAGCATTGGGTTTGTGTGAACATTGGGTTAGTGTGAGCATTGGGTTAGTGTGAGCATTGGGTTAGTGTGAGCATTGGGTTAGTGTGAGCATTGGCTGGAGGGAGTTTCCACCGGTGTAAAATACATTTGAGAAAGTGTGCAAATATCACTAGCAACAACAGAATAAACATTTTAGGATTACATATAGAAGGTCCATTTGATTCAGAATTTGTTGCTTTACCAAGTGGGATTGATATAGATTGAATTGTACTTTTTTTGTTATTGATCTCCATAATATCCAAGTGAAAAGAAAATGCTACAACTTTTTACAAATGAATAACTAAAATATAGTCGTTGCGTAAGTTTTCACCTTTGTTTAGACAA
Organism: Oncorhynchus keta; assembly: GCF_023373465.1. Taxonomy (NCBI): domain Eukaryota; kingdom Metazoa; phylum Chordata; class Actinopteri; order Salmoniformes; family Salmonidae; genus Oncorhynchus; species Oncorhynchus keta. Next base: position 12,924,892 of record NC_068449.1, on the reverse strand, counting down.
GCCTAAATGAGTTGAGAAGTAAAATGTGGCTTAATAAATCACATAGAGGTTAACATGATTTTTGAATGACTTCCCCTTCCTCTGTCCCCCATACATACATCTGTAAGATCCCTCAGTCATGTATTGAATTTAAAGCACAAATTCAGCTACAAAGACCAGGGAGCTTTACGAAAGCCTCATAAAGAAGGGCAGTGATTGGTAGGTGGGTAACAAAAGCAAATCAGACAGGGGTGGCAGGTGGTTAGAGCGTTGGGCCAGTAACCGAAAGGTTGCTAGATCGAATCCCAGAGCTGACAAGGTAAAAATCTGTCGTTCTGCCCCTGAACAAGGCAGTTAACCCACTGTTCCTAGGCCGCCATTGTAAATAAGAATTTGTTCTGAACTGACTTGCCGAGTTAAAGAAAATAAAAACAAGTTAGTAATTATTCTGTGGATGATGTCAAAGATGCAGTCATCCTTCTGAACTGAGCTGCAGAATAGGAATGGAACTGGTCAGGGATCAGGCCAGTAGTGACTTTAAAATGGACAAAATGAGTGTGTATGTAAACTTACGACTTCAACTGTATATATATATATATATATATATATATATATATATTGAAAAGAATAATGTGCAAATATTGCACAAAACGGGTGTCCAAAGCTCTTAGAGTCTTACCCAAAGCTCTTAGTCTTACCCAAAGCTCTTAGTCTTACCCAAAGCTCTTAGTCTTACCCAAAGCTCTTAGTCTTACCCAAAGCTCTTAGTCTTACCCAAAGCTCTTAGAGTTTTACCCAAAGCTCTTAGAGTCTTACCCAAGGAGTTTCTAAGGAGTTTCTAACATGAATTGACTCTGGGGTGAATAATTATTATTGGTGTTCTTTTTAATGAATCTTAATTTGAGTTTTTTTTTTTGACAAGAGTATTTTGTGTAGATTGTTGACAAAAAATACATGAAATTCCTTTTAATCCCACTTTTTGTAACACAATAAAATTAAGAAATCAATGGAGGTGTAGATTTTGTTTTTATAGGCACTGTATCTCAACTCCTAATATTGAGATAATGACACTGAATGGAGCTAATTACATTCATTGTAGCTAATTACATTCAAGGTAGCTAATTACATTCACTGGAGCTAATTACATTCATTGTAGCTAATTACATTCAAGGTAGCTAATTACAGTCATTGTAGCTAATTACATTCAAGGTAGCTAATTACAGTCACTGGAGCTAATTACATTCATTGTAGCTAATTACATTCATTGTAGCTAATTACATTCATTGGAGCTAATTACATTCATTGGAGCTAATTACATTCATTGGAGCTAATTACACTCACTGGAGTATCTGACATAGTCTTTGAAAAGGCACCCGGTGAATACCAGTCGCAGAAAGTGTTGGAAAGCCTTCTTGACGACACATGGATGACCTTTTGTTTAACCAGCTAAACAGCTGCTTTTGGCAAATGTGTTTGGAGGGGGTTTCTGGGTTGCTAATTTGCCTGGGCGTGGGTCCCTGGGTCTCTGATTTGCCTGGGCGGGGTGCCTGGGTCTCTGATTTGCCTGGGCGTGGGTCCCTGGGTCTCTGATTTGCCTGGGCGTGGGTCCCTGGGTCTCTGATTTGCCTGGGCGGGGTGCCTGGGTCTCTGATTTGCCTGGGCGTGGGTCCCTGGGTCTCTGATTTGCCTGGGAGGGGGTTTCTGGGTTGCTAATTTGCCTGGGCGGGGGTCCCTGGGTCTCTGATTTGCCTGGGAGGGGGTTTCTGGGTTGCTAATTTGCCTGGGCGGGGGTCCCTGAGTCTCTGATTTGCCTGGGAGGGGGTTTCTGGGTTGCTAATTTGCCTGGGCGTGGGTCCCTGGGTCTCTGATTTGCCTGGGAGGGGGTTTCTGGGTTGCTAATTTGCCTGGGTGGGGGTCCCTGGGTCTCTGATTTGCCTGGGAGGGGGTTTCTGGGTTGCTAATTTGCCTGGGCGGGGGTCCCTGGGTCTCTGATTTGCCTGGGAGGGGGTTTCTGGGTTGCTAATTTGCCTGGGCGGGGGTCTCTGATTTGCCTGGGAGAGGGTTTCTGGGTTGCTAATTTGCCTGGGCGTGGGTCCCTGGGTCTCTGATTTGCCTGGGCGGGGTGCCTGGGTCTCTGATTTGCCTGGGCGTGGGTCCCTGGGTCTCTGATTTGCCTGGGAGGGGGTTTCTAGGTTGCTAATTTGCCTGGGCGGGGGTCCCTGGGTCTCTGATTTGCCTGGGCGGGGTGCCTGGGTCTCTGATTTGCCTGGGCGTGGGTCCCTGGGTCTCTGATTTGCCTGGGAGGGGGTTTCTGGGTTGCTAATTTGCCTGGGTGGGGGTCCATGGTCTCTGATTTGCCTGGGAGGGGGTTTCTGGGTTGCTAATTTACCTGGGCGGGGGTCCCTGTGTCTCTGATTTGACTGGGAGGGGGTTTCTGGGTTGCTAATATGCCTGGGCGGGGGTCCCTGGGTCTCTGATTTGCCTGGGAGGGGGTTTCTGGGTTGCTAATTTGCCTGGGCGGGGGTCCCTGGGCAAGAAAAGGTGGAAGACCCTGTATTAGATCTACATGAGTGCCTCCAGAGTCGATTGGAATCTCCTTCTGTGTGTTATGACAACAACAGACCCTGTCTCTTTTTCTGGTTCCAGGTCAGTGCGAGAGGGCGGGACCAGTGGTGTCAGAGGGTCAGGAGGGCGTAGTGGACCTCCACTACAACCAATCGAACCCCTCGGAACCAATTCAGGTCTCCGCCCACCAAAACCAGAACTTGACACAAACTCAACTCGATGATGGTCAGAGGGTTGGATGTGACTCCATCGAACAAGACTCTTTAAATGCTAATAGGGATGAAGAGGAGGAGGAAGATGGTGATAGAAAGATGAAGGGAGAGGATGATGATGATGATGATGATGTGATAGTGGAAGAAGAGAAGGACAGCGTGACAGCACCCGACACTCCTATGACTGACTCCTCCTTCTCAGACACAGGTAACGCACACACCATGGTTGAAGGTCTGGGTTACTCAATCGTCTGGGCTTACGAGTGTGCGTGTGTGTCTGTGTATGTCTGTGTGTGCGTATGTGTCTTTTTATGTGTGCACTTACAGGGCCTTGCAAAAGTATTCATCCCCCTGGCATTTTTCCCATTTTGTTTCATTTCAACGTGTAATTTAAATTTATTTTTATTTGGATTTCATGTAATGGACAAAATAGTCAGAATTGGTGAAGTGAAATTAAAAACATAACATGTTTCAAACGGAGCACCATTAATTCCATTATTAACAAATGGAAAGAGTACGGCACCACAACAAACCTGCCAAGAGAAGGCCTCCCACCAAAACTCACAGACCAGGCAAGGAGGGCATTAATCAGAGAGGCAACAAAGAGACCAAAGATAACCCTGAAGGAGCTGCAAAGCTCCACAGCGGAGATTGGAGTATCTGTCCATAGGACCACTTTAAGCCGTACACTCCACAGAGCTGGGCTTTACAGAAGAGTGGCCATAAAAAAGCCATAGCTTAAAGAAAAAATAAGCAACCATGTTTGGTGTTTGCCAAAAGGCATGTGGGGGGCTCCCCAAACATATGGAAGAAGGTCCTCTGGTCAGATGAGATGAAAATGTAGATTTTTTGTCCGTCAAGGAATATGCTATGTCTTGCGCAAACCCAACACCTCACATCACCCCGAGAACACCATCCCCACAATGAAGCATGGTGGTGGCAGCATGCTCCGGGGATGTTTTTCAGGGACTGAGACACTAGACAGAATTGAAGGAATGATGGATGGCGCTAAATACAGGGGAATTCTTGAGGTACACCTGTTTGTCTTCCAGAGATTTGAGACTGGGACGGAGGTTCACCTTCCAGCAGGAAAACCCTAAGCATACTGCTAAAGCAACATTCAAGTGATTTAAGGGAAAACATTTAAATGTGTTGGAATGGCCTAGTCAAAGCCCAAACCTCAATCCAATTTGAGAATCAGTGGTATGACTTAAAGATTGCTGTACACCAGCGGAACCCATCCAACTTAAAGAAGCTGGAGCAGTTTTGCCTTGAAGAATGGACACAATCCCAGTGGCTAGATGTGCTTATAGAGATGTGCTTATAGAGACATACTCCAAGACACTTGCATCTGTAATTGCTGCAAAATGTGTCTCTACAAAGTTTTGACTTTGGGGGGCTGAATAGTTATGCACGCTCAAGTTTTCTGTTTTTTGTCTTATTTCTTGTTTGTTTCACAAGAAAAAATATTTTGCATCTTCAAAGTGGTAGGTAGGCATGTTGTGTAAATCAAATGATACAACCCCCCCCCCCAAAAAAAAATGTAATTCCAGGTTGCAAGGCAACAAAATAGGAGAAATGCCAAGGGGGGTGAATACTTTCGCAAGCCACTGAACGCTAACCCTGTTAATCGGTCAGCAGATCAGATTTGTGGCATACAGCCCGGGTCACACAGTGATGTCAGAGCAACCACATCAGCTACAGCCAGAGAGATGGAGAGGTAAAGGAGAGTGGTACAGCAAGGAGCAGGACAGAAGGAGAAGAGGAGGTAGATCGATAGGGGGAGATTTTAATAGAAGTCAGGGAGAAGAAGGGAAGATGTAGGGAGTCAGTGGAGAGGTAAAGTGATTGAGAGGAGCCTGAGGATCTGTGGTGCCTGTCCCATAACACACAATGTCTGGGCAAGACGTGAGTAACTATCAGTTGCCACTGGGTGTTGCCTATTGTGTTGTTTTTCCATTGTGATGTCATTGTAGCCAAATGTGCTAGCCTGTGATGTGAGCTCTGTGTGTCATTGTGCTAGACTTTGTCCATCCCTTGTTTTAGCCTTTAGTCTGGCTAACAACAAGGCTCACTGTTGTGTGTGTGTGGGGGCATGTCGGTTTAAGTACTCAATGGTGCATTATACTATGAATGTTATGTCGCTACCAACCAAATTCATTTCCCACCATGTGATAAAAAGGACTTGGGATTGTTCAAACGGGCTGTATGGTTTCCACAGAACAGAATCACAAAGAGAAAAGTACATAGTGAGAGTGTGTGTAATCGCTCAGTAGGTAAGAGATTCTGCCCAGTTTTCACTGGCTCTCACTGTCTGACATTTATAACAGGGTTTCTTTGATGTTCTCTCTCTCTCTCTCTCTCTCTCTCTCTCTCTCTCTCTCTCTCTCTCTCTCTCTCTCTCTCTCTCTCTTTTTGTCTTGTCCCTTTGTCTTCTCCATCCTCAATTCTCTCCCTCTCACATTCTCTCTTTAGGCAGTTTGGTAGAGCTCCACCCTTCTGTGTCTCCAGAGACTACATGTCCCATCAGCCCCGTAGCAGGTTGTCCAGACGAATCCTCCTACAGTAACCCTGAAGCAAAGACGTACACCTCCACCACAGAGCCTACTACCACCTCCACCACAGAGCCTAGCACTGCCCTCCTAGCCTCCCTAGAGGAGCTAGGGGAACGTAAAGATCATTCCCACCTTCCTCAGTCCCTCCATCAGGTGTGTGCCCGTCCCTCTCCATTCTATATATTGTATTTCTACCTGCCTGCGCTGTTCTCAAGTCAACATTTATCTGGCAGCCTGGTGTAGGTGTGATTCCCTCTGTGGTTAGGTGTGATTCCCTCTGTGGTTAGCTGTAATTCCTCACTATATATGCAAAAGTATGTGGACACCCCAGAACATGAGAACATATGAAAGCTGGTGGTTCCTTTTAACATGAGTCTTCAATATTCCCAGGTAAGAAGTTTTCAGTTGTAGTTATTATAGGACTATTTATCTCTATACCATTTGTATTTCATATACCTTTGACTATTGGATGTTCTTATAGGCACTTTAGTATTGCCAGTGTAACAGTATAGCTTCCGTCCCTCTCCTCGCCCCTACCTGGGCTCGAACCAGGAACACATCGACAACAGCTACCCTCGAAGATTCATTACCCTTCGCTCCACAAAAGCCGCGGCCCTTGCATGGGAAAGGGGAACAACCACTCCAAGTCTCAGAGCGAGTGACGTTTGAAACTCTATTAGCGCGCACCCCAAGCTGCTGGCAAACGCACGAAAGTGCTGTTTGAATGAATGCTTACGAGCCTGCTGCTGCCTACCATCGCTCAGTCAGACTGCTCTATCAAATAACATAATAACACACAGAAATACGAGCCATAGGTAATTTAATGTGGTCAAATCCGGAAACTATAATTTAGAAAATAAAACGTTTATTCTTTCAGTGAAATACGGAACCGTTCCGTATTTTATCTAGCGGGTGGCATCCATCAGTCTAAATATTCCTGTTACATTGTACAACCTTAAATGTTATGTCATAATTACGTAAAATTCTGGCAAATTAGTTTGCAGCGAGCAAAGTTTAATATTGCCCGCTAACATGAATTCATTTTAACTAAATATGCAGGTTTAAAAATATATACTTCTGTGTATTGATTTGAAGAAAGGCATTGATGTTTATGGTTAGGTACATTCGTGCAACGATTATGCGCTTTTGAAAATCCCCCGTTTGGCAAAGTAGGCTGTCTTTGTTAGGAAGAAATAGTCTTCACAGTTCGCCATGAGCCAGGCGGCCCAAACTGCTGCATATACCCTGACTCTGTTGCACAGAATGCAAGAGAAGTGACACAATTTATTTACCTAGTTAAAAGAAATTCATGTTAGCAGGCAATATTAATTAGGCCTGGCTGGCCAACTGCCAGCCAGGCCTAATCACCCAACATCAGAGCCACGACCTCACTAATGCTCTTGTGACTGAATGGAAGTCCCTGCAGCAATGTTCCAACATCTAATGGAAAACCTTCTCAAAAGAGTGGAGGCTGTTATAGCAGCAAAGGAGGGACCAACTCCATATTAATGCCCATGATGTTGGAATGAGATGTTTGACAAGCAGGTGTCTAGAAGAAAAATAAACGCACACCTACCAAGACGAGGTGCTGGCTAGCGGAGTAGAAACTTGAAAATAAAAGAGAGCCGCACACTCTTGGAGCTCAGATGCAAAAATGTAATAAACACTGCGGGATGACTCGTTTATATAGTGTCAAAAGACACAGGTGTCTGTAATCATAGCCAGGAGTGGCCTAATATCATTGGTTAATAATCAAATTTTAAAATGTCATACAAATAACAGCATACAAATAAATGGATAGCATACGATCATAGATTAGTGACATGCAGGTGTCCACATACTTTTGGTCATGTAGTGTATTTACTAGACTGACTGAACACACACACACACACACATTACAGTGTGTGTGAGTGTGGTATAATCCCTGTCATTATGATACACACAGAGCTCTGGGTGAAGTGAAGTGAAAATGTGTTGTCTATTCCCTCCTCCACCAGTAGGGGCACTGCTGTCATTTCTGATCAGCACCTCTCTGCATCTGTCTACTCCAATGATGTAAATACATCATTGGTCTACTCCCTCCCTCCTCCCAACACTTTCAACTGTCTCCTGGGGGCGCGTTCAGGTGGGTTCAGCGTTACAGAATGTTCAGATATAAATGTATTGTTGAGAACAGACATGGCCCAAATGGAACCCTGGACCCTAGCACAGACTGGGAGGATTTGACCGGTGCAGTCAATATGGTAATCGCTCCACCTTGCCCTCTGATAGGTTAGGTGAAAGTTTCACCATATTGATTATGGCAATCAAATCCTCTCAGATCTTCACATTCGCATAGGGCAGCGGTTCCTAAACTAGGGGTCGCAACCCCATGTGCCTAATATGAAAATGGTGTCACGGGAGAATTTCAAAAATCCTGACAAAAATAAAATACAAAACAAATTATTTACTGTATATTATAATATTGTCTTTGTATCTCAAAATCATGTGGTTAACCTTAAAAATGTAAATGATTCAAATCTAAAGGGTAATATTCAACCAGATCATGGAAAGAGACTCCACTGTACCTGTGAATCAGTTGGACCCGCTACACTATGAAACCACACAATATTGCAGAGATTTTGATATTACCAGCCGCAATTTATATGGTGAAAGCCATGTGTGGGGAGGGAAGAGGCACAGAAACTCACATCAATACATTTGTCAAATAACAGTGTTTAATGAAGAATTCATGCTATTGCTAGCAATCAACAGGAAACTCTTAATGACTCAAACTGCCATATGGAAGCATTGTATGGCACAACGAGAGCAACTGGCGCCAAACGAGCTGAGCCGAGAACTCTGACTACATCACATCCACTGCGCACGCCTGTTCACAACACTTTGTGGAGATATGGGATCAGAACATGACAATGTTGTATTTCACACCGAAGCTTGGTGGTTATCGATGGGGAGTGGTGGAAAGATGTTTTTCATAAAGAGAGGAACTCTTGTAGTTCACAATGGAGGTAAAAAAAAAACTTGGTTGACTTTCTGTGTAAGGAAATTTATCAGACACATTTTAGAAACTGAACAAACTGAATGCAAGCATGCAGGGGAAATACAGGGTAATACAGGGGAAATGCAGGGGAAATACAGGGGGAATGCAGGGGAAATACAAGGGGAATGCAGGGGAAATACAGGGGAATGCAGGGGAAATACAGGGTAATACAGGGGAAATGCAGGGGAAATACAGGGTAATGCAGGGGAAATACAAGGGAAAATACAGGGGAATGCAGGGGAAATACAGGGGAATGCAGGGGAAATACAGGGGAATGCAGGGGAAATACAGGGGAATGCAGGGGAAATACAAGGGGAAATGCAGGGGAAATACAGGGGAATGCAGGGGAAATACAAGGGGAATGCAGGGGAATGCAAGGGAAATACAGGGGCAATGCAGGGGAAATACAGGGGCAATGCAGGGGAAATACAGGGGAAATACAAGGGAATGCAGGGGAAATACAAGGGAATGCAGGGGAAATACAGGGGAAATACAAGGGAAATACAGGGGGAATGCAGGGGCAATGCAGGGGTAATACAGGGGAAATACAAGGCGAATGCAGGGGAAATACAGGGGAAATACAAGGGAAATACAGGGAAATGCAGGGGAAATACAAGGCGAATGCAAGGGGAAATACAAGGGGAATGCAGGGGCAATACAGGGGAATGCAGGGGAAATACAGGGTAATACAGGGGAAATACAAGGGAATGCAGGGGAAATACAAGGGAAATGCAGGGGAAATACAAGGCGAATGCAAGGGGAAATACAAGGGGAATGCAGGGGCAATACAGGGGGAATGCAGCGGAAATACAGGGAAATACAAGGGAATGCAGGGGAAATACAAGGGAATGCAGGGGAAATGCAGGGGAAATACAGGGGGAATGCAGCGGAAATACAGGGAAATGCAGGGGAAATACAAGGGGAATGCAGGGGAAATACAAGGGAATACAGGGGAAATACAGGGGAAATACAGGGAAATGCAGGGGAAATACAAGGGGAAATGCAGGGGAATGCAGGGGCAATGCAGGGTAATACAGGGGTAATACAAGGAAATGCAGGGGAAATACAAGGCGAATGCAGGGGAAATACAGGGAAATGCAGGGGAAATACAAGGCGAATGCAGGGGAATTGCAGGGGAATACAGGGTAATACAGGGGAAATACAAGGGAATGCAGGGGAAATACAGGGAAATGCAGGGGAATACAGGGTAATACAGGGGAAATACAAGGGAATGCAGGGGAAATGCAGGGGAAATACAAGGGAATGCAGGGGAAATACAGGGGAATGCAGGGGAAATACAAGGGAATGCAGGGGAAATACAGGGAAATTCAGGGGAAATACAAGGGAATGCAGGGGAAATACAAGGGAATGCAGGGGAAATACAGGGAAATGCAGGGGAAATACAAGGGAATGCAGGGGAAATACAAGGGAATGCAGTGGAAATACAGGGAAATGCAGGGGAAATACAAGGGAATGCAGGGAAAATACAGGGAAATGCAGGGGAAATACAAGGGAATGCAGGGGAAATACAGGGGAAATACAGGGAAATACAGGGGAAATACAAGGGAATGCAGGGGAAATACAAGGGAATACAGGGGAATGTAGGGGCAATACAGGGGAATGTAGGGAAATGCAGGGGAAATACAAAAACATTCTCCAGATGAGTGACTGATCCAGAGGAAAGTATGTTTGTAACAGAAAACAGCATCAGGAAGTGTCCCACAGGAGTGATGACCGCTCACATCCAACGCTTGGAAGAGCACTTTGGGACCTACTTTCCAATCCATTTGACTATGATCCTTGCTCAGTTGACATTCCGGTTAGTGAAATTAAACTCGGAAATCTCTGACTTCAGTGCGTTCAAGACAACCAGAAATACTGTTAGAATGTTTTGCAATTGACTGTCATAGTTCCTATTTTAAAAAATTTAAAAAGTAAACATTGGCTGTTAATTACATTATTTTCACATGGTTGGAGTCGCAAGAATTTTCAGATATCAAAATTGGGTCAAAAAGGTTTGGGAAGCCCTGTAGGGTCAAGGGGTCAATTTGGGATTGGGACATGACATGACATCTGTTGGATAGAACAGGGAATCATGTCAGCTTTATTCATTTTCTTTCTGCAATGCTCTGAACACAGCCCTATTCTAACCAACTCGCATCTGTTCACCTCTGACCTTCTTCCCCTGTCTCCAATCTGATTGGTCGAGATCCAGACAGCTTTTAGCAACCCAGGGAGTTCTGACCAGCCCTTGTAAGGGCAGAATAATTGTTTGTGTTATGTCTCCCTGAGTTTTAATGGAGCTTTCTACGAAGGAGATTATATTTGATACTTTTATACTTCCTATAAAAACATGTAGTACATTAGGAGGAAGTCTTTTCTCTTGTTTTTTTTGTCAAAGCCTCTTATTTCTCTCACTGTTCCCTCATTCTCTCTCTCTCCCCTGAGCTCTCTCTCACTCTCTCCCTTTCTCTCTCTCTCTCTCTCTCTCTCTCTCCCTTTCTCTCTCTCTCTCTCTCTCTCTCTCTCTCTCTCTCTCTCTCTCTCTCTCTCTCTCTCTCTCCCCCTCTCTCTCTCTCTCTCTCTCTCTCTCTCTCTCTCTCTCTCTCTCTCTCTCTCTCTCTCTCTCCATCTCTCTCTCTCTCTCTCTCTCACACACACACACATGTAGGCCTACGCACCACAAGCAAGCAAAATGAGCAATTCATATTTATATATATATATGTTTTGTTACTTGCAACAAAGAAGAGGGAGAAAGAGTGAGTGTGAGAGAGGTCAGTGGGTTGTTACCGCCTCTCACTTGATTAGAAATGCGAGCGCTCATGCCCTCTTTCTCACACACACACTCTCCCTCTCTCCACTTGAGTCAGCAGGAGAACAATAA